>NC_085138.1:268813193-268888193 GCF_035046485.1 Aedes albopictus
TATGGCAAATCCAAAGTTTTACTTTTTTTTGGCTTTGTTTTGTTTTGACGCTGGGAATCCCAAATCCCATCATCCGCAAGATTGTTTGGTTCTCGGTAATCGGAGCGCTGATGATTACGTTTGTTGTCAGTCACCTTTTAGCAATGGATCGAATGGTACTACCGTTGGTGATATTATTTTTCCATTGCGTCCACGGGCATCCACAAACAAGAGAAATATTTTACCGAAGAACCACCACGCCGGATCCAATCCAGGCGTTTTTTAGTAGCTGCAATCCACATACTGCTGATTGCGTCCGTGAGCAAAATTGTGCATCTGAGTAAGGACAGACTGTTGGATTAGGTACTTACAGATGTTATTAAGATGCTTTCAAATCTATAATTCTAGGAATATTTTGAATGTTGGGCGATGCAGTGGCATTGGACAAGTCTGTTGCAAACGGGAGAATACAGCTGTAGTATTTCCAGACTATACCACACCAAGACCCGTGAGAACCACCGCAACTACCACTACAGCTCGTCCTAGAACAACCAAACCGACAACTCTAAAACCAACCACAACGGAAGAACCTTTCACCGGTTGGTTATATGAAGATTGCGGTGTTCGACAGTCGACCCAGCTGTATAACGAAGATATCAGAGACTCTGAAAGAGACGAATTCCCATGGAATGTAGCAATCTTTTCGGAATCCGTAAACAGTTTTGGATACATGCAGAACGTGTTCTACTGTGGAGGTACTCTGATAGACGCTTCCGTCGTTATTACGTCCGCCAACTGCGAATCTCTCAAGCCTAACACTAAACTGTCCATCGCTGTTGGCGTTTGGAACCTAAGCAATCCCGATGAGAACTGGCAGGTTCGTATGATTTAGATTTTACTCTATTTTCTGCATAAATTGTTGTTATATATTAGAAACCTGCTGGTTTGCTGGTTTCAAGCTAATGGGATTCATTGCTGCCAAGGAATTAAAATTGCATTCCATTTTCGACGTACATTTGCTGTTTGAACTTTCAAAACATCATCCACGTACGTCAATTATCAAATTTAGATTGTTTTCACCTGGTTAAAAAGGTAAGAACATATTACAGATTTTGCAGATTTTCTCAAGACCGGCATTAAAGATAAACATTGGCGTGAGAGTATTATTTGCCGGAAGTACGTTGTTCGACACGGAAAATGAATAGAAGATAAAAAGTGAAGAAAAGGTGACGCGCAAACTGTGTCACGCAGAAAGGTTGGTTGGTGAGATCTTTCCAATTAACTCTCTTTGTGTATTAGATCATTTTTTACTCAAATCGTACACTGAAGCTGATTCAGGTCTGAACAATTTCTAAGTTGATGATCGGACGTGTATGAAAATGCTCGTGATATGGCCAGTAATATGGGACAAACATTAAATTCTCGCTCCAGTCGACTTTTTTGATTCCATTTAGGTCCCATATGAACTGTGCAAAATTTCAGCGCAATCGATGGAACTATAATTTAGCGCAAGCGGTTCAAAGTTTTTATAAGATTTACTATGGGAGAAGTTACACTTTCAGATAAAAAATCCTAGAGGTCGCCCCTTGTCTCTTTAATTCAAATCGATCAACGCTTCTTGTAGAAAAATAATTTATAAAACGTTCCTTCGTAGACCGCAAAACAATTGAATGCTTGTGGAAAAAGTTATTGATTTATTACCGATTAGTGATCCAACGAACGGCTTTTTGTTTAGTTTTATTGGCAGCACTGTAGCGTAGATTTTCTTCCTCTGACTCGTCACATACGGTCGCAGAAAGGGATGTTTTTTGCTTGGTTTTTGTGTTCCCGTGTCAAAACGTCGGGCAAATGAAGAATGTCGTTTGCTCATTTTTTTATGCAGCCAAAAATAATGAATTGTGTCATACAGTAGATTTAACAGCAAAGAAACGGTAAAGTATACTAAAAGAATAAAAATGCAGGGGTGACCTAAATGTTTAGGATAGGCGATTTTTGTCATTCTCAAAAAAGTTCAATAAGCTGTTTTCATAGACTGCATAAAAATCTCAAATTCTGCCTGTTTGTCAACCTATTACACCGTTCAACACCATTTTTTTTTATGGGATGAAAAAAAAAGAACAGGGATCTGGGACCCTAGAAGTGTTATAGTGAAATTTTTTTTGAAAAATATTGTACCGGGCCTTCACAGTTCAAAACCGAAGTTTGTATGGAGAACTTGGGGTGTTCAATTGAGATGTGTATTAGAACGCGCTGTGTATATATTTAGGCGTTAGACAATAACGAAATTAACCCAAATACCGAAAACGCCCAAAAATATGCACGGTACGTTCTAATGCACATATCATTTGAACACTCCAAGTTCTCTATACAAACTTTGGTTTTAAACTGCGAAGGCCCGGTCCAATATTTTTCAAAAATTCTTTCACTATGACACTTTAGTGTCTTTTTTTCTCATCCCATAACACCAAATTTAGTAAAATTTTGTCGAGCAGTGTTATTTATGCATCGTTGGTACAAATTTGAGCTCGATTCGTTAATCTTTCGCGTAGCTACTGTGATGGATTGACACTTTTTGGATTTTTTTCGTAAAAAAAACAAAATTTGTTTACATCAATGTCATTACATTTCAGTATTGATATCGAAAGATTTTCTACTTCTGTTCACCAGATAATCGCTGATATATTAAAGCCTATTTGGATTAAAGGAAGAACACGTTCAGTATTTTTTGTGTGGTGTTGTAAATATGACTTATGTTATATGGGGGAAAACTTCCAACTGGTATAAGAAGGGTTAAAGATGAAGGTAAGAAAATATTACATTCTACATTACATGACATTACATAAAGTGCCAATGTATTGTTAATGAATGCTAATATGTAATTTGATTAAATTCGATTCACTGGTTTCGGAGATAAGGCAGTTCAAAAATTAGTTGCCTAAAATAGTGTTTTACGAGAACGGTTCTGGCTTCGCGAAAGATTCACCAATCGTACTCAAATTTGCACCAGTGATGCACATATAATAGGTTAAAAAACAGTCAAAATTTGATAATTTTTGATGCAACCTATGAAGAAATAGTACTTGTTGAACTTTTCTGTGAGAGAAACAAGCACCCTATATCAAACATTTTGGCCAAACTCTGTACACCGTTCAGCAAAAACTATCTCAAGTACATCTTTTTGTAGATAGGGTGGCTTAGGGCAGGTTTGTTCTTTTCGTCATGGGGGCATTTTGTCGGTCAAATTGCCTGAAACTTGGCTATATAATTCAGATTGGTTGAGAAGGATTTTGGGCCAATTCTGGGATCAACAGGATTAAAAAAAGGTCTCCAGTTAGCCTAGTCGTTAAAGCTATGGATCGTCAATCCGGAGACGGCGGGTTCGATGCCCGTTCCAGTCGGGAAAATTTTCTTGACTCCCTGGGCATAGTGTATCATTGTACTTGCCACACAATATACAAATTCATGCAATGGCAGGCAAAGGAAGCCCTTCAATTAATAACTGTGGAAGTGCTCAAAGAACACTAAGTTGAAGTGAGGCAGGCCAAGTTCCAGTGGGAACGTAGAGCCATAAAGAAGAAGAAGAAGAAGGATTTTAAAAAATCCGCATGACGAAGAGAACAAAACTGCCGAAAATACGTAAATTCTCCCATATCATGCAATCGATGTAAATCTTCTCAAGCTGCCACTTCTTAATCTGCGATTTTGTTTAGCAACAGCGTCTGAAAGAGTCAGCACAAAGCTTGCTTTTATAAGGATCTGGAAGCATAATATAGATGATTAGAAATAAAACATTGTGACAATTCATCATAGATGATGAATTTGTGTCATTACCATTTACAGCCCATTTATTACTAATAAATCTTGCTATTTAATCGTGGGATTGTTTTTTTTTTTGTCAAATGTCTACTACATAGTTCTGACAATTATAGCCGTTTTTCGGTAATTGGCTGCGAAATTTATTACAACTATGTTACTACTTCTGGAACAAATAGCAAAAAAATGTAACAACTGTTTTGCTCCTCAAAAAAAAACATCACTAGAGAAAAAAAAACCATCATTATTCAAGGAAATTCAGAAGAAATTTCTGGTGAATTTTTGTGGACATTCCAATAGTAATTTCTGAGAAAAACATCCTTAAGATAATATCTTAGCTAGGGGTTTTCGACTGGAACTGGTTTGTTATGGAAATTGTGGCTTTCTCAGTCCAGGGAATCCAAATTTAATCGTTTGGATTCCCTAGACTGAGAAAGCCACAATTTCCATAGATTCTTAAAAAAAACTTTGAAATTAATAAGATATCTTGAGATATAGTTCTTTCAAAATCCCTGGAGGAATATCTGACGAAACTCCTTGAAAGCACCCTAGTAGTATCCTAATAGATTCTCTGAGCAGGGATGCCAGATGATTTTTTGAAAAATCTGTATCATCAGTTTCAAAAATCTGTAACTCATATAAAATTTGGGTGAAAAATCTGTATCCCATACAAAATTAAATAGCCCCTCCAGCTCAAAAATCTGTATTTCATATAAAACGAAATCAGTATGTATGCTCAAAAATCTGTATAATACAGATAAATTTGTATGTATGGCATCTTTGCTCAGAGATATTTTTTTTAACAATTTTGGAAGAAATCCTTTGATATAATTCCTGGTTTTCTGAAGAAATTCTCTCATAAATACGTGGACGTATTTCTTAAAGAAGCCCTGGAGATTCCTATATAAACAAAAATATAAACATTTTTAAATATTTCTAGAAAAAGAATTCTCAATACTTTAAAAGGTACTCTTACAGAAATTTCCAGGCAATATTTCTGGAGAAAATTCTGAAAGAATCTAAATAGAAATTCCTAAAAGTATCCTGGGAGGATTTTCCGAGAAAACACATGCAGAAACATCCGCAAGAATTCCTGATGGTACCTGGTGTATGAATTTCTAAGGAAATTCCTGCTTGAACCACTGAAAAAAAATAAGGAATCCTTGAAGAATTTTTTGGCGACATTCCTTCTGGATTAGAATCTCAGATGGAGACCTTCCGGAGCAAACCATAAGGTATATTCTAAAAAAATCTTTGTGAAATGTCTGGAGGAATTTCCAGAGGAATTTCTGAGAGAATTTCAAAAGGAAACCCTGATGACAATTTCTGAATATATCCTTGGAAGTTTTTTGAAATAATCCATGAATAAATTCCAATGGCAGTTTTTGGAGGAATCTTTGAAAAAAAAAATGAGATATTTTTTAAAACAATTCTGGGACAAATCCTTTGATATAATTCCTGGACGATTTTCTGAAGAAGTTCTCTGAGAAATACGTGGACGTTTTTCTTAATGAAGCCCCGGAGAAATATCTAGATAAACATTTTTAAATATTTCTAGAAAAATAATTCTTAAAAATTTAAAAGGTTTTCTTACAGAAATATCCAGGCAATGTTTCTGGAGAAAATTCTGAAAGAATCTAGATAGAAATATTTAAAAGTATCGAAGGAGGATTTTCCGAGAAAACACATGCAGAAATATCCGCAAGAATTCCTGAGGGTACCTGGTGTATAAATTTCTAAGGAAACTCCTGCTTGAACCACTGAAAAAAATGCGGAATCCCCGACGAAATTTTTGGCGACATTCCTTTTGGACTGGAATCTCAGATGGAGACCTTCCGGAGCAAACCATGTGGTATATTCTGAAAAAGAAAAATCTTTGTCAAATGTCTGGAGGAATTTCCAGAGGAATTTCTGTGAGAATTTCGAAAGGAAACCCTGATGACAAATTCTGAATACATCCTTGGAAGTTTTTTGAAATAACCCATGAATAAATTCCAGTGGCAGTTTTTTGAGGAATCCTAGACAAAAAAAATCCGATAAAACCCCTGCAGTTATGTGTGAAAGAATTCAGGGTAGATATTAAAAAAAAACAAACTATAGGAATAATTTATGAATAGTCAGCTGTCCCGGCAAACTTTGTCTTGCCAAATTATGTTGGTTTGATAATTGTAAATCGTAAATATCATTCCAGCACCGCACTCTAGATTGGTTTCGTTTCGATCGTGTTGATTTTCATCCCAGCTCATGAAAAATGAGCATGTTGTCTATTTTCTTACATTTTTGTTCATTTTCCTAACTTTTTTTTTACATATAAACACAGCCACACTGAATACGAATCTAACCATGCAAGAGTCATCCTGATCGGTTCAGCTGTTCGTGAGTTTTGTTGCCTCAAAGGGACTCCAAACTCATTTTTATATATATACTAGCTGTCCCGGTAAATGAAAAACCAGTATTTTTACATTCTATATACTTCTTGAATGATTTTCGTAACTTTTTATCAATATAAACACAGCTACTATGAATACGAATCGAACCGTGCAAGAGTCATGCTGATCAGTTCATCCGTTCGTGAGTTTTGTTGCCTCAAAGGAACTTCAAACTCATTTTTATACATAGAAAGATAGATAGATTTTCCATGGAAATCCCTGGACGGGTTTTTGGAAGAATCACTGGAGGAATCGAAAAAAAATGCATAGAGAAATTTCTGAACTGATATCAATGAAAGACTTTTTTGTAAATGCAATTCTAATGAAATTTCTGAAGAAAATTTAGGAGTTTTTTTTAACACATTTCCCACATTAATTGGACCACCTATAATACCTTATGGACTGTTTCCTGTGTTTAATGGATTATTTCAGTCATTTTAGGCAGCAGTTTTTAAAATTTTAGATATTTTCTTGTCAAATAACAGCATTGACACGATACCACGCACTGTCAACAAATTGCTGTTTTAGCGAAGATCACTTTATCAAGACGACTTGCAGCACTGCTGACAATCGGGAGTCACTGTTAGCAGTGCCACTATGGATGAAGGTGGAACCATTCATGATATTATGAGTAAATCTTCATACTCGCACTAATACACTCTTACGCTTTTATACAAAGCTACCACCTTAGTTCAACAGGCGGCGGTGTCATCGGTGACGCTTGCCGTTTGTATGGGAAAACAACAGAGTTCCATGTCTTCTTGATAAAGTAGTCTTCGGTTTTAAATATTTTTTTTATCTGTATTAACGAGACTTTTAGCCCTAGTTCATCTCGGGACCCACACTTTACTTCCCTTCCGAAGGAAGAACTCACATTTTGGCGAGTTTGTCGAGAGTGAGATTCGATCCCAGGTAGATGATAGTCAAGTGTTCTAACCACCTGCTGTGACACCAGGTCCGCTCCACAGGTTTTAAATAATTTTCCACTCAATCATTTGTAGCGAATTAGTTTGTGAGAAACTATAAAGCCGGCTTCGTCGATGGTCACTCGACAACGGATGAGTTCTTCACCGTACGGCAAATGTTCCAAAATATGCCTCGAATAGCACTTTCCAATTAGACCATTCTAGGTCGGCGACGTCATCAGCGACACGCCAGTGGCAATTTTTGGTGGCATCGGCGTGATCGAAGTTCGACCAGGAAGTCAACGTTGGCGAGGCAAAGCAGTTCGTTGTCAGTACGGTCTTGAATTTGTAGTCTGAATATTTTCATGATCATTGATAACATAAATTATCAAATACGTTGGAATACTCATTTTTTATTCCTGTTTTGTCCGTCACTGCAACCAGCTTTTTGACCTAACCTATTGTGACATTTCCCGTATCCTTGGTGTAGTGTACTCCATTAATCAATTGCCGTGGAGAAATCCCTGAAGGAACTTCTGCAGGTACCCCTGGTGTTTCAAGAATCTGTTAAAGAGTTCCCTGCATAAATGTATGAAGCAATCTCTGATTGGAATTTTTGAGGAGTTCTAGGAAGAATCTCCGAAGGAATTCCAAGAGGAATCCCCGAAGGAACTTCAGGTAGGATATCTGAAAGGATTCCAGAAGAAATCCCCGAAGGATTTCCAGGAGTAATCCACAAAGGAATTCCAAGAGGAATCCTTGATAAATTTTCAGAAGGAATCCCTGACAGAATTCCTGGAAGTATTCCAGAAAGAAAACCTGGAAGATTCCCTGAAACAAATCCTGGGGGAATTCTTTTAGGAACTCAATGAAAAATCCTTGAGATATATCTTATGGTATATGCTTAAGCAAAGTTCTGATGAAATTTTTGAAAAAACTACTAGAAGAATCTCAGAAGAAAATTCTGGAGAAATCTCTGATGCAACTCCTGCAGGCATCCCTGAGTTCTCCAGGAAAAATCTCCGACACAACTCCATAAGCGATCCCTGGAAGAATTTCTATAAGAACCCATAAATAAACTTCTGGAGGAATCCCTGAAGAAATCCTGAAGGAATTCCTGGACTTATCCTGGACTGAATGAACTTCTATAGCGTAACACGACGATATAACTAACCGAAACGATCTATACAACATAAGCTTTATTAACGTGGAAACATACAATTATTAACCGTTTTGCAGTTTACTAAACACTAAACTAGATCGTTGAACATCTATCGCGGTGGCGCTCTCGAACGGACAGGCAGAGTTGTAGGATGGTCAGCTCTAAATCTGTACGTCACATCAGACCGACGAACGTACGATGATCGATAGTCATCACAGTACCCAGGTAACCACTAAGCACTGTCGTAAGCGGTCTAAAGGTCATTCAGCAGCTTCTCCGTGTCATTAGGCTCTGTATGTGATTTTCAAATTCTCACAGGCATTATAAATTGTAAGCACTAAAATAAGCCGTATATTAGTATATTACGCTACACTGTAGTGCTTGCAAATCCAGAGCCTGTGAGCCGAATTAGAAGCCTGACAGTGCTGTTAAAAGGCTTGGTGTACATGACGTTTATATCAATCATAGCTGATTTGAAGCAAAACAAAACTGAATCGTCAGAGAACAATGAAATATCATCGGAACTTTTGTAGGATAGATTGGGTGTTGGATGATTATCGTCATCTCGCCACTATAAACAACAAATTAATGTACAGCTGCTTCCTCGATCATCTATTACGATTACGAATGCATCAGATATTTACCTGTGCAGCTATAATCGGTTTACCCGAGCTTTTACCTACAGATGAATACCAAAAGTAGTCGACGAGCCGCATTTTGATTCCTCCTGTTATAAAACGTCGTCAACCTTCCAAACTTCCCTAGCTGCACCTCCCGCAGAACCGCCATCCCTAAAACCATTTCCCCGACCATTTCATACATTTCGTATGCTGCCACTTTGTGCCCGATTCCACATCCGACCATCGGATCATTCTAAACATTTCGGTTCGGAACATCAATGCTGTCCCAACTTGTTGCCTCCTTTTCCTCAAATACGGTAGTGAGCTAACCGATCTCACGCTGCATCAATGGATCAGATGGAAAACGTGACGAAATAAACTTGAAAACAGCAAGTCCGAAGATTATCAGTTCGTATCTGGATCAGCAGGCCGTAAAAATCGAAGAAAAAATAGACTTCGATGGAAAGGCATCCGGAGCAAAACATAAAGAAGATAAATAACTTTTTTTTCTTTTTCCTTAACCCACTTTTGACAGCTCTTTCACCAGAGACTCGGTACGCAGATTGAAGCTGGCCGTATATCAGCCGAATATTTCGCCAAAAGTGGCTTTTTAGCAGATCTATTATAGGATGTAGTTCTGAAAAGCTCTGTTGGCACTGTTCTTCATATGAATATAGAACCAACTTGGTGTCAATTTTTACGGCTTAGTGGTTACTTGGGTAGGAATCCCTGAAGAAACTTCTGGGAATCCACAAATGGTCCCTGAGGTATCCTTGAAATCTCCTATGGGAACCTATGATTGAAATCCAGGAGAGATCCCTGAAGGAACTCGAGAAGATATCTCTGAAGGAACCTCTGGAGGAATCCCAAAAGGAATTCCAGGAGGAATCGCTGAAGAATCATCTATCTACCCAAGTAACCACTAAGCCGTAAAAATTGACACCAAGTTGGTTCTATATTCATATGAAGAACAGTGCCAACAGAGCTTTTCAGAACTACATCCTATAATAGATCTGCTAAAAAGCCACTTTTGGCGAAATATTCGGCTGATATACGGCCAGCTTCAAACTGCGTACCGAGTCTCTGGTGAAAGAGCTGTCAAAAGTGGGTTAAGGAAAAAGAAAAAAAAAGTTATTTATCTTCTTTATGTTTTGCTCCGGATGCCTTTCCATCGAAGTCTATTTTTTCTTCGATTTTTACGGCCTGCTGATCCAGATTCGAACTGATAATCTTCGGACTTGCTGTTTTCAAGTTTATTTCGTCACGTTTTCCATCTGATCCATTGATGCAGCGTGAGATCGGTTAGCTCACTACCGTATTTGAGGAAAAGGAGGCAACAAGTTGGGACAGCATTGATGTTCCGAACCGGAATGTTTAGAATGATCCGATGGTCGGATGTGGAATCGGGCACAAAGTGGCAGCATACGAAATGTATGAAATGGTCGGGGAAATGGTTTTAGGGATGGCGGTTCTGCGGGAGGTGCAGCTAGGGAAGTTTGGAAGGTTGACGACGTTTTATAACAGGAGGAATCAAAATGCGGCTCGTCGACTACTTTTGGTATTCATCTGTAGGTAAAAGCTCGGGTAAACCGATTATAGCTGCACAGGTAAATATCTGATGCATTCGTAATCGTAATAGATGATCGAGGAAGCAGCTGTACATTAATTTGTTGTTTATAGTGGCGAGATGACGATAATCATCCAACACCCAATCTATCCTACAAAAGTTCCGATGATATTTCATTGTTCTCTGACGATTCAGTTTTGTTTTGCTTCAAATCAGCTATGATTGATATAAACGTCATGTACACCAAGCCTTTTAACAGCACTGTCAGGCTTCTAATTCGGCTCACAGGCTCTGGATTTGCAAGCACTACAGTGTAGCGTAATATACTAATATACGGCTTATTTTAGTGCTTACAATTTATAATGCCTGTGAGAATTTGAAAATCACATACAGAGCCTAATGACACGGAGAAGCTGCTGAATGACCTTTAGACCGCTTACGACAGTGCTTAGTGGTTACCTGGGTATACGAATCCCTAAAGCTTCTGAGGGAATTTCTGGAATAATCCATTCCAGAACTCCTGTAGGAATTCCTAAAGAAGCTTTTGAAGAACTTTTAAACTAATCTTTAACTGACCTCCTGGAATTCCTGAAGGAATTCATGTTTAATCTCCTGGAGGCATCCTTGAATCGTCCTGAAAGTCTCTCTGATGGAACTTCTTGATGAATATCTGGGATTGGAATAACAGAGGGAACTTCTGAAGATATCCCTAATGAAACACCTGGAGGCATCCCTGAATCCTTCTGGTACTACTGTGGAGATCCTTGACGGAACTCCTGAAGAGATCTCTTTTACACTTCTGGAGCAATCCTTAAGAAAAGTATTCCCTGCAAGAACTTCGGTAGAAATACCAGTAGAACCAGTAGAACTCCTAGAGAAATCCCTAAAAGAACTCCCGAAAAAATCTCTGAAAATCTCCATGAGGCATCCCGAAGGAATTTAAAGAGAAACCTATGAAGGAATTATAGAAGGGATTCTTGTCCAATTTGATGCCTCATTTGATAATTTTATTTTGGCTTTATAATCTTTTGGAATCAACTTGAATGGAAAAACTTACTTCGGTGATGAAATTCCAGGATGTGATCATCCAGGAGAGAAATTTCTAAAAGAATTCATGAAGAAGCTCTTGCATAAATTACTGAGCGACCTCCTGGAATAATTCCTGAAAGAATTCTTTGGGAGATACTTAAATAACTTCCTGGAAAGAACTCCTGTTAGAACCCTAGAAGCATCACACTATTAGGTGGATTGATACATTTTAAAATCTCAAACTCATATCCATCATTTAACCCTAAAAGGGATACCTTCATGGCCTCAGTTTCGTCCCTCACTGAGTGTGTTCCATCAAAGACGAGCTCTGAAAGGCTCCTGGGGTCCAATGGACCCCAGGTATCCCTTTTAGGGTTAATAAGTTATTGATAAGTAGTATAAACCTTGAGCAGAATTTCATTAACTTGCTTTGTTGCAAATATGGTACAAATTCGGTTCTCTTGACCCATTTTCACCCCCTCAAAGGGGTGTGAATGGGTTAATTTCCATACACTTGATGGTTTAAGTAAAATCGACGAACTCCAAATATTTTCCCACCATTTGTACACGCACTACCAAAGGTTATATTCCAGTGATCAAAGGACTTTTTCATACAGAGAAGCAAAAGTTATTGAGCAATGAATGTGGAAGTATGCATTTTTAACCCATTCTCACTCCCAACGACGGTAGCATTTTTTTTTTCCACCACTGTTGGGGAAATTAAGCCACTGCGTCCAATAGGCTGAACTTTTGTGGCATGTCCCGTTCTGATATTCGCTTCTGGCCTGCTAATTACCATGTGTCACGTAACACTAGTTTACAAAATAAAGTTTTTGAAGTACAATTCAGTACTGATTTCGATAACGTGCTTCAAAAAATTTCAAGTAGAGCGGTTTTTGAGTTTTAGCTCAATATCAAGTTTTACAACTTTTAAAAATATTGAATTTACTAAAATTCAAATGTTATGCGTTTTGTTCAATCAATTACAAATCTTTTTCCATAAATTAAAAGCTGAATACAATACCATTCGATCATCTGAATGCAGGTTTTGCGTTAGATTAATGAAATTCAAGATATTGGCGAGTTTTAGGGACGATCTCCTTAAATTTTAGCCAAATTTCCAAAAATATATGAAGAAATGTATTTTTTCAATAAAAAAAAACAATACAAAAATTCTTTCTCAACGTTTATTTGACACATCATATGTAGGTGAGGTACAGTAAAAAATTCAGCTCAATCGGAGCATTGATTACGGAGCATTGAGGGCCCATATTGCCGAGGCGGTAAACGCACGGGTATTCAGCATGACCATGCTGAGGGTGACGGGTTCGATTCCCGTTCGGTCCAGGATCTTTTCGTAAAGGAAATTTCCTTGACTTCCTTGGGCATAGAGTATCTTCATGCCTGCCACACGATATACACATGCAAAATGGTCATTGGCAGAGGAAGCTCTCAGTTAATAACTGTGGAAGTGCTCATAGAACACTAAGCTGAGAAGCAGGCTTTGTCCCAATGAGGACGTTACGCCAAGAAGAGAGAGAGAGAGAGATGTGTGAAGTGAGTGACGTTGCTTAAAAATAGAACAAAAATCGATTTCAAATCATCAACCTTGTATGGAAAGTTGAAAAAAATTCCGCTCTACTGTATTTTTTTTTCCTTCGCGTTTTCGAATTCAGGGCATGATTCTACACCAAATATGATCATCAGCTTACCGAGTTCAAAAATGCTGTAAACTAGTGTAATCAGCTACTGCCACGACGCGTCGTCTCCCAGTCAGGTGCAATGGAATTGATAAACTCCAAGACCTTCCCAAGTTCTGCAGACCTGGGTTCACTGGGTTGCTAGCAACCACTATTTAGAAATCTTTGCCTGCGCGTGTATAAAGCACCACAACTGCAAACCAGATGTTCCGAGGTTTCACGTTCCGTATTTTTTTTATCTAGTTCATTTATTTGGGGCTCAATCGCGTATAACGCTTTACGGAGCCGAGGATCTTTCTTTGTACTTAATAGTATGCATTATACAGAGTAATAACTTTTTAATGATATCTGTTAGTAATGGGTGGAAGCCAGGGTACTCGTGGCAGCTCGAGGTTAAAAGGTCACATGCTGAGGGATGGACAGGGTAAGGATTGGGTCAAAGGTTTCACTGCTGCTCATCCGGGGGTGAATCGCATCTTGCTAGCGTATTCGGTGCCTTGTGGTGTTGGTACCAACTTGTTGTGGGACTTGGTCTTCCGGATGGCCAGGAGCAGCTTGGTAACACAAAGAGGACAAAACAGAGAAAAAAAACTGGAGAAGAAAACACAAGCGAATTAAACTTTTATACCAGCAGAGCGAAGAAAGTCGAAAATTTCACGTTCCGTATTACAGAAACGTGATATCTGTACTCTGAATATGGCTAATATTTTTCAAGTGATACCTGCTCGGGCAGTGTCTAGTAGTGTATGTACTGGCCTAGTAGTGTATGTACATAGAGCTCTCTTGTTGAGCTCTAAGAGGTTTTTGGTTTTATAAGCATTTGTTGTTGTAAATCGTTTTGACTGATTGCAATTTTTGACATCCATCCAATTGGATATCACCCTCTGCTCAGCCCAGCATTTCAGGTCCATTTTTATTGTACAATTTGATATACCACAGAATGGTTCTGGGCCAGCGAACTGTAAATTGGAACCATTTTTAGCAAGCTCGTCTGCCATTTCATTCCCTTCAATGCCACAGTGACCTGGAACCCAGTATAAGTTTACTGAATTCCCTTGGCACAGCCTGCGCAGTGAAAGAATGCATTCCCCAACAAGCTTTGAAATATGTACATTTGTAAGCGCACAATGCTTTTAGTGCAGCTTGACTATCTGAGAAAATACAAATATTTGCATATCTGTATTTTCTCTCAAGGCAGATATTTGCGCATTTCAAAATAGCAAGAATCTCTGCTTGAAACACCGTAGGATAGTGTCCCATCGCAACTGAAATTTGTATTCCAGGGCCGTAGATTCCTGCTCCCGTTTTTATTCCAACTTTTGAGCCATCTGTATAGAATTTGATAGATCCTTGACGAACAGTGGGACCTCCGACTTCCCAATCTGCACGAGTTGTTTCGTGCAACTTGTAAGGAACATCATGGTACTCCACAGGTTACATCCAGTCTTTAATCATTTTCATTACTGGACTATTTTGGAAGCATTGTGAAATGCTCAGGTGACCTACAAGATCACCTGGCATAAACTTTTCAACTCGTTCAAGTCTCAGCAATTCCTTTTCTGCTTCTAATTGCACGTACTCGTGCAAAGGAAGCAGATTGAGAATCGCATTTAAAGCTTTTGATAGAGTGCTACGCATCGCTCCTGTAACAGCAATGGACGCAAGACGTTAAATTTTCGCAAGCTTTGATTGCGTGGTAATCTCTTTTGATTTTGGTCACCAGATAAACGAAGCATACACTCAAACCTCCATTTAGGTAGGATCCATTTACGTAAAATCTATTTAGGTCCCTCCATTTAGGTAACGTTACCTAAATGGAATTTGATTGTGTTCAGACCAGTTGGAGTACTTAAGATTAGGTATAAGGTTGGTTTACGGGAAAAAAGTAGTGAGTGGTGTTAAGGGGGTATGGGGGAGGGGGGATGCTCTGTTGAGATATACCCCCTAAACTCCCCCCCCCCACCATGCAGTTTTGAAAAGTGTCAGTATCCAGCGTCATTTACAGCTGAAATTGAGATAAGCAACCATCCTTCCATCATTCAATTGATATCAGCTCCAGCATTGATGACGTCAAACCCGACATCAACCTATCATTCACATGTTTTTATTTTGGCCACCAAACCCAACATAGACCCAACAGTTGTTCGATGTTGGTCCAACAATGGCCCAACATCCAATAAAAATTGGCCCGACTTTGACCCGACATTCAATAATTTTTCAGTCTGGCGGAATTTTGCAGGGGTTTTCATGTTTTGTGCCCACCTATTCATTTAAATGACAAATCTGATCTAAGACCCTCCAAAACATCCGAAAACGCCCCTGAAGCCCCTCCCCCCCTAAAACCCACCCCCTCCTAAAACTCCTTGAAAGCCATTTGAAACTCCACATGACCTCCTTTAAATCTCCTAGTAACTCTCCCTTCTTAAACTTTTTTTGCAATCTTGTACTCCATTTAGGTAATAAACTGAATCCATTTAGGTAAAAATTCTATTTAGGCAGTCCCGACTCATTACCTAAATGGAGGTTTTGGTGTACATCACTTTTGGGCGGATTGTGGCAGTATAAATCCACATTATCATTTATGGTTTCAAGCCCCACTTCCTGCCAATAGTTTTGGAGCATAACCAGAACGCACTTGTTACCATACCGATTACGGACTCAATTTCAACATTTCAGTTCAGTTTAGCATCCAGTATCAAACCCAAGTATTTGACTCGATCACTAGGATGAATTTGTATCCCTCCGAAAATCTTCCTTCTCCTAGTGAAAGAGACAATTACGACTTTTGACGGGTTGATGCTAAGGCCCTCCTTAATACACCATGAATGTGTATAGTTTAAGGCCCTTTGCATTCTCTCCGAAACAGTTTCGTCATACTTTCCTCTCACTATTATGACTATATCGTCTGCAAAGCCCACAACTTCGAAACCTTTTTCCTTCAAGCTTCTTAGAAGGTCGTCTACAACTAAGGATCACATTAGTGGTGAGAGGACTCCTCCTTACTGTTATAGAAGAACTTCCCTGCTCAGAGGTGATTTATCTTTTTGCAAGCACAGTATAAATCCAATGTAGGTATGATACATTGGTCGAAGTTTTTGTTCTCCATGGCACGCTTCATAGATGAATAGGAGGCATTTTTTTTTTCTTTCTGTATTAACGAGATTTTTAGCCCTAGGCTAGTTCATCTCGGGACCAACGTTTTACTTCCCTTCCGAAGGAAGAACTCACATTTTGTAAGTTTGTCGGGAGTGGGATTCAATCCCAGGTCTTTGGCGTGATAGTCAAGTGTTCTAACCATCACACCAGGTCCGCTCCCTAGGAGGCATTATCAAATGCTCCTTCTATGTCTAAAAAGGCGCATAGAGCTATTTCTTTTGCTGAAAACGTTTTTTCCACCTTTGTTACTAGCGAATGAAGTGCCGTAACCGTTGACTTACCAGATTGATAAGCAAACTGGAAGTCAGATAGGGGATGCTCTTTTATGTAAGAAGAATTGATAAAATCCTTCAAAACCTTTTCCATAGTCTTCAACAAAACTGAAGAAAGACTAATTGACCGGTATGCTTTGGGATGCGTCTTGTCTCGCTTCCCCTTTTTTGGTATAGAGATAACTTTTACAAGTCTCCATTTTGATGGAACGTAACCCAAGTAACACAGAAAACATCTTTCAAAATTTAAGCTTCAAAAGATGTTTTATAACTGTAATATAAGTGTATCAGGAAGCACATTATGTTATTATTAGGCTTTTATAATGTCAGCCGATTACAAACAGCAAAAAAATATCACAGATCACACCAAGTATATTTTACTAATATATAACAATACTGGAGCATCATGCAACTCACTAATAAAAGCCACAATGTTTTTATTTTACAACAGCAGCTCATTTGGGTTTGCCGAGTTTTCCTAACTGCAAAATTCAACACAGATTAAAGCTACATGAACCATATTTTGGTCGGAAATGTTCTGAAAGATCTCCGACGATGACGATGATGTCGAGAAAGATTTACGAAAGCTGTCTAGTTTACACAAGGTCTCGAGAAAAGTTTTATCTGAACAAGTTGTTATTGAATTTTAGGACGCAACTCGCAATTTGAATAGTGGCTGCTCACACACCGTTAAGCTTATCACCAAGCACCATCCTAAGTCCTCTCGGCAGCAGCTGATGTTATTCCAAATCAGATTGCGAATAATCTAAATCTCAAATTTTCCAAAAACTAGTGGTCAGATATTGAACAAAAATATGTGGGGCGGACCTGGTGTGGTGGTTAGAACACAAGACTATCACGCCGAGGACCTGGGATCGAATCCCACTCCCGACATACTCATAAAATGTGGGTTCTTCCTTCGGAAGGGAAGTAAAGCGTGGGTCCCGAGATGAACTAGCCTAGGGTTAAAAATCTCGTTAATACAGAAAAAAAAAATATTGAACAAAAACGAATCAGAATCTGCACCAACAGCAGAGTGAAGGGAACAATTACAATGCAATGTTTACGTTTACATTTTGACAGATTCAACTAGGTATGCTGAAACTTAGTTGTAGTGTAGTTATTTCGGAGTTTAAATTTTGACCGCAAAACATAATTATAGCTTAATAAAATGTTTGTTGTATGATTGTTTTGATTATGTATTATAAACGTATTTTTAACGCAAGATCTTCATATATAGCGTCTCTTCCATAGCAAACCATCCAAATGACAGTACCTGTCAAAAATATACATGCACAAATAAAAATATGGAAATCAATTGCACATGTTTTTACCTTTAAATCATTATAAATTCTTCAAACAAAACTATTTATAAATTTTACATTACTCTTATCTCCACGTGTGCCCAAAACAGTGGTACATTTTAGGCTGAAAAACCATTATTATTAAGATTTGCATAGTTGTTTACATGCTTTGTACGGCACTGTAAGTATGATAGAAAATCAGCCATATTGAATCTACATGTGGAGTCAATAAACTGATAGAACAGCACAATTTGGATGGCTTATTTTTAATGGTCATGGTTGGTATTTCTAATTGAACCTAGAGCGCTTGAAATCTGGATGAGCAAAATCGAATGTTTCATCATAATTTTTGAATTGCATGTAAAATAGCGCTACCATTATTGAGCATAAACCGTGACTTAATTGGCTTTCCAAATAATTCACAAATAATTGACCCCATAACATTTTCCAAATTCCATGTTCATGTGGTTGAACAAGCCAAATATGTTTATAACAAAATTTATTTTGTTTTTCTGTGTTCTGTCAATTTCTTATGCCAGATATACTGTTGGACATCTTTATTTTTGCAGCATAAATGCTTTCTATTAGTTATATAACATTTGAATAGCTCAATTCGAACCTGTGCAAATGATTTGTAGTATAAATGTTTTTTACAAGTTATATTACTACCAAAATGTGTTATAAGAACTCGTGTATGTAATTGTTCTATATGTGTATTTTGCAAGTGATATCTATATATATAAGTTATAAAACGGGGCTGCGGATAGAGGTTTTTAAAAAAACACAAAATTGAACTTCACACTTAGAGCTCTGACTCTAGACTGATTTATTATACCTATCCTGAGTCCCTGACTACCTATGAGCCCTGTCCAGCTACTTGCTGAGTATGCACACTCTATTGGATCGCGTTGTGGTGCCTCGTGGTGGTGTCCGGTTGCGGTGCTGTAGACTGTTCTTCGTAGAAATGCGCGCGGAGTCGTTGCAGCTCCTTCTCTAGCTCCACCTGCTGACGTTGCAGATTCCTTACTTGATGGTGTTGACTATTCTGGTCGTTTACGATGTTCGGTGTGTTTGGTTGGTGGGAAGCAACTATAACTGAACCCTCCTCAAGTACGGAACGTCCCGGTCCGTTGGTTATGTTTTTCACGATGACTTTGATGATGATGCAAATACCGCAAAATCCAAGTATGGTTGATATCGAAATTCCTCCGAACGTTGTCCAAAGTTTGAAATGTAGACTGTCTTGTTGCAGATATACGTGGTCCAATTTTTGCCGGTTACTAACTGCAGTATTGCTGATTTCTGCTATGTCGTGTGGTTTATGAAGACTCCATTCCATTAAACTGTTGTGAAATGCATTGTTGATTACTTCGGTGTCGATGAACGTTTCCGAACTTCGGAATGATTGGCCGTTGAAGTTGACGGTGCAGTTGTTGAATTTGATGATGAAATTTCCGGTGATTCTTCTGGTATCTGGTCCGCAATTTGTTTCCAAGGTGTGGTTGACGGCATTCGAGATTAATAGGGTGTTCTCGTTTACCAGTTGTTGGGTGGTTTCGTTTTGGAAAATAGAACTGCATCGTGACTGTTTTCCAAATATGATGGCTTGGATACAGTCGTCCTCAAACTCTGTGATGAATGTTGATTTTTGGACGAAATCTTCTGGGTTTCTGGTCGTGAATAATTTGTTACCATGCCGTATGATGTGGCTTGGGTATGATCTGATTATTTGATTATCCACGATGAGTGGGTAGATCCTTGTGATTGTCGATGTTGTAGATTCCAGCTGTGGAACGTTAAGGATGTACAGTAAATCACCGTTTCTAACAGCAACCTTCGGGGTAACGAATTGAAGTGCTTCGTCTGGGAAGTGGATGAGTACTCCTTGGTCTTGAAGGGTTGATTTGATGATGTTAATTTCCCGCGTAGATAGAATTTTGTTGTTACTGATGGAGATCTTTGAGAGGGTGATGGCTTCTTGAATGTTGTCCAATAGCTCGTTGATGACGTCGACGTTTAACATTGTTGTGACTGCATCTAAGGCATCCAGGTTTGCCTTGTTTTTACTGTTGAGGGAGTTAGCTATTTGGTTAACGGTTATCGTGAGCTGCGTAATCCTGTTGTTGATGTTGTCGTTTATCTTGTATTGGTGGTTGTTTTGGTTAATAAGCTCGTTCATGGTAGAGTTGATGATGTGTAAGTCCTGCGCATCCGGTGATCCAGCTATCCATTTCCACGCGGTGCCTAGTGAATCCCATCGTCGGTGGCGACGTGCCTGCTGTGGCTTCAATCCATAGAGAGTTGCATATAGCTTCTTAATCCTGAACTTGATCACTTCGTGTAAGGGGTTGTTAGTATTTGTTAGTTTGTTATAGAATGAATTCGTTATAATTTCCATGCTCTCCTCAATTCTATCTAGCTTCACTGGGTGTATGATTTTTATGTTTCCGGTTTGTATCTTACAATTGGTTATTTTGATTTCGACAATTGGGTTATTTCCTATGTTTATAACATTCAAAAATGAGTCTGCCAATGTGTATGGAATTATACTGTATATAATGATCGAAGCACATATTAGCTGTAAAGTTAAAGTTAGTGTGTTAGTATGGATTTAGTATGATTATGGGTTTTTTTTTTTTCGATTAGGCAATTCAAGATTGGAGGGGACAGATTCTTTTATCTTTCAAGCTTTCCTTTTCCTTTTTAAATTTCCTTTGTGTAGTTTAATATCTCTGAAATCTATCAGTGTTTTCCTCCTGTTGACCCTAACTTTCTGTTTTCTGAATTTAGCTTTTCTTTTATTAGGAATGCCGGAAGTTTTTACAAAAATGTCTTGATTTGGTTCAAAAATTGGGTCGTCCTCCCTAGTTTTATTACGAGAATCAATTTGTTTTTTCTGACGCGCTTCTAATTCTTGAATAATTTCATCAAAGAGTTCGTCCCTATTTTCAAGTATCTTTGGGAGATCAAGTGGTCTTTCGTCGCCATCTTTGCATCCGAAAAATACTTCAAAGGGCGTTAGTTGAGTTGCCGAATGTATGGTTGTGTTGTACAGTTCCGTCGCTATTTTGTATATTTCTTTGTTCAAAAGATCGGGAAACTTATGTTTAATACACCTAAAGATCTCGCTTAAAGTTGAATGGAATCGTTCCACGATACCATTCACTTCGCTGTGATCTGACGGTGTGTGATAAATTTCTATATTAAGCCTCTGAAGGAGACCTCGTATTTCTATTGCCTTAAAAGCGACTTCGTTGTCACACACAATCATCTTTGGGGTTCTAAATGTCGTGAGTAATTTAACGAGACCCCTTTTAATGTCCGGAATAGACCTTGACTTGACAGGGATAAGCATCGCGAATCGAGATAGCTTATCCACTGCGGATAGAAAGATATTTGGACTGGATATGAAGATGTCCATATGAACGATATCGAGAGGTTTAGCAGGGATTGGGGTGTATGCGAATTTAATTTTATATGGGTTCCTCTCGTATTTGTTTTGAAGGCAAGTATTACAAAGGTTAACGAAACTTGTTACCTTGTTCCGCATCCTTGGGAAGAAGTATTTTCCAGAGATCACCTTGTAATTATCTTCGATTCCGCGGTGGGCGCGGTCGTGCGTTTCCTCGATGATCTGGTCTTGTCCCTCTTCGGTAAGAATATCCTGCAAAATAGACTGGGTGAGTACAACTTTGAAGGATTTATTACGGGAAAAATAGTTTTTATAAGCTAATTGTATCCATTTTAACCATTTTTCTGGGCATAGGATACAACTCGTTCGGGTCGGATGCATGTAGTCTCGGAAGATACTTATGGCGTTCACCAATCCAAATGTTGCTCTGGTGATGGTTCGTCTGAATACAGTGGGGAAAATTTCCTCGTACGATTCATCGTTCCTTGGCCCTTCTGTAATTAAAACTTGATTTTTGAAGACATTAATTGGTCGTAAGGTCATTTTGATCAAGTCACTTGCATCAGATGAGCTGGAGTGGACGGTCCCACTATCACTGTCATCATTATCGTTATTGTCATCAGATTTATCTTCGTCGCTGGATGATGATAATGATTCTTGTTCGTTAGCATTTATTGCCGGGTTAATATTTATTTCATGGTGAAGACGAGACAAACCGTCTGCGACGACGTTTTGTTTTCCGGGGCGATATTGAATTTCGTAGTCGAATTGTTCAAGTCGCAGTTTCATCCGAATGAGCCTATCATTTGATGTTTTCATATTCAAGGCGTAAGTCAGCGGCTTGTGATCCGTGTATAAAGTAAATTTCCGACCAAACAGATATGGTCTGAAATATCTGCACGCCCAATCGATAGCGAGAAGTTCCTTCTCAATTGTAGAGTACTTTTCTTCGCTTTTCGTCAGCGTACGTGACGCGAAGGCTATAGGTTTGTCTTTCCCAATGGGCCCTTGTGACAAAACCGCGCCTAAAGCGTAGTTAGAAGCATCTGTGGTGAGCACAAATGGCTTCGAAAGATCCGGACGTTGAAGCACATGGCTACTGGTCAGGATATTTTTGCAACGATTGAAGGCTGATACAAACTCGGGTGAATGAGTGATCTTTTCGCCTTTACGTAGTTGCTGGGTTAAAGGTTTTGCAATTTTAGCAAAATCCTTTATGAATTTTCGGTAGTAACCCATGGTTCCTAAGAACCCTTTGAGTTCGGTTTCATTTTTTGGCAAAGGCCAATTTTGGATAACTTTGATTTTATCCGGATTGGGTTTTACTCCTTCAGGAGTAACTATGTGTCCTAAGAAGGCTACCTCCTTCTGGAGAAATTCGCTTTTATCAATCTGAATTTTCAGATTGTGTTTGCGAAGAGTCTCCATTACTTTGGATATATTTATCAAATGCTCCTGCAGGCTGGTTGAATAGATGATGATATCATCCATGTACACCAGGCAAATCACACCGACATGTTCTCGGAGGATGTTATCCATCACTCTTTGAAATGTGGCGGGAGCGTTCTTTAATCCAAAGGGCATTCTGAGAAACTCGTAGTGTCCTCCTTCGACACTAAAAGCTGTCTTATGAATATCCTTTTTTGCTAGCTCTATCTGGTGGAAGCCAGAAGCTAGATCCAATGTTGAAAAATACTGACATTTTCCTAGTTTATCTAGAATGTCCGTTATGTTGGGGATCGGGTAACGATCATCTAAAGTTTTTTCGTTCAACTTTCGATAATCTATAACCAATCTCCATTTCCTTTGTCCAGAAGCATCTAGCTTCTTTGGCACTACCCATACTGGGGAAGACCATGGACTGCTTGAATGTCGAACGATTCCTTGTTCGAGCATTTTCATAATTTGTCGTTGTACCTCTTCTTTGTGACAGAAGGGGTATCTATACGACTTTGTGTATACGGGAAGTTCATCCCTTGTATTGATCTCATGTTGAATTGCACTTGTAAAGGTTAAAGGTTCATTTCCGTGGTGAAACACGTCTTGAAATTTACCAAGCACCTTTGTTAGTTCTGTCCTTTCCTCTGAATTTAAGTGATCCATACGAATATGTTGGTTTAAAGACTCCGTTTTGTTAGAATCCGACTTTTGTGGGGAAGTGACTTCGAAATTATTAAGCTCCACGTTAAGAACATCACCAAGGCTGACTTCTTGGGATTCATTACTGAAGTTGTGAATGAGGATTTCAGCGCGATGATTCTTGCTGGTGTAGAGTCCAGCCAAAATGTGGACGTTTTTCAGCAGTTTGACCTCATTTCCGAAAAGGAAATCTCCGTCCGAAACGGACGTTGGCATGAAGATAGCCTTGGTCTCGTTTGCATTTATATTTATCGTTTCAGGGAATTTTTTGTGGAGTGGGACTTCTATCGATCCAATTCTCAAGGTATCCTTAGCCGTATCGATAACAGCTCTCAATGACTTTAAAGATTCGTATCCTATCAGTCCTTGAAAGAAATTGTGGAAGTCGAATAAGAAGAATTTTTGAGATGGGAGGTTTTTATTGAAATTTACGAACGGATTAAAATATGTGAATTTATCCACAGAGAAGGTTCCACTTATGTTAGTAATTTTATGTTGAGCACCTAATCTAATGGAATTATATGGGACCAATTTCGGTGAGATGTAGTTTTTATTGGCACCAGTGTCAATAAGCAATTTAATCTCTCCAAATTTGGGTGATTGTATCACGATATAGGGAAGGAAGTTGTTGGTCATTCCTCTTGGGGAATGTCCAGTCCCAGATGAAAATTTAGGTTTTCACCATTGACAGGTGAATCAGAATTCGAATTTTCTTCAACCGGAATGTTAGCTTGGTGTTCATCGTTTGTCATCTGACCGTAACTTGGTTCGCAGTTACAACATTGGGTGTCGTAACCAGTAACATCTGGTTGTTCGCACTGGGGTTGAACGGATTCATGGTGATTTAAATTAGAGTGATATTGTCTAGTTTGTTGCGACATTATCTCTGGTTTAATTTGGAGTCGGCCAGGTTGTGGACTGAAGCGATTGTTGTGTTGTGGGATAAAGTTACTGGCATGCTTTTGTTGGGGAATGAAGCGATTATTTTGGGATGAATTTGAATTATGGGGGTTTGAATTTTGGGGTCTGTTTTGGGGTTGTGGAGCATTATACCCACGCCCGGTTTGTCCAAAGGGATAACCTTTCGAATTACTGTTAAGATTTCTTGAAGTGTTTGAGTCATGAAATTTTGACAATTTTTCGCGTCTCCGCTGATTGGCCAAATGCTGTTCTAAGGCTCCTTCATAAGCCTCTTGCAGGTTTTTGGGCCTATAAATTCGTGTTAAAGACGAGAGATGGTCGGGAAGGCCGTCAATGAATGCGTTAGTTATCATTGCCTCGTAGTTAACCATTAAGATCTTGACACACGGTCTGGTATCGTCGTTTGCAAGAAGGTTAGCATTTATGTCCGCTTTTAACTTCTTGCATGACTGATAATATGAAGTCAGATCCTGATTGCCTTGTTTCAGCTGAGCTATTTTTGTACTTAGCGTAGCTAAGTCACGTTTATCTCCAAGCTCATCCTTTAAGGCCTGCTTTATTTCATTCCAATCGTTTTTTACTTGGTTTCTGACTAATACATCATTTGCATCTTTGACAATTTTGTCTCGGATGAGACCAGTCCAGAGTGGCATTACTCTGTCCACAGTGGTTTGGTCGTTTATAGTGTCCTGGCAATACGCTATTTTCTGGTCGACGGAGTCGATCCAGGAGGATAACATTGCCGGTTCTCCTGAAAAAGTCGGAATAAGTTTGATGGGATCAGGTATACTGAAACCATCGAACCTTTTCTCAACTGCCACAGTAGCTTGCTGTGACGGACTACTTGATTGGTTTCTGGAGGCCTCAAGGGCAGAAATCTGGAGCCGTTGTTGCTCCATTTTTGCCATCAGCTCATCCACCAATTGCTGTAGTTCCATCGACATTGTTCGGGTGAACATGCAGTATACTAGATTTCACTTAAAAAGTCGGCTTTCAAAAATTTTACGTCAAAATCTCAATTTAGATCAACTGAGATCCTGGTTCGCTTAAATTTTCTTCAAAATCTCAATTTTTGATTAACTGAAATTTTGGTTCACTAATATTTTGGGATTACTGGGAAAAATGCGTATTCACTGATTACTAAAATTCTGCGTTCACTGTAATTTTCGCACGCTTTTCAGAAAAATAAAATGGAATAATTGAGATTTTGGTTCACTAAAATTTTGGGATTACTGGGAAAATGTGTATTCACTGATTACTCAAATTCTGCGTTCACTGTAATTTTCGCACGCTTTTCAGAAAAATAAAATGGAATAATTGAGACTTTGGTTCACTAAAATTTTGGGATTACTGGGAAAATGTGTATTCACTAACTACTAAAATTCTGCATTCACCGTAATTTTCACGCACTTATCAATAGCTTGTCCGTTTTCAAATCACTTTTTGATATTTTTATCGATTATAACCTTATAATCTCGACTGCGCCTTTTTTCAAAATTCCTTATCGTTTCACTTATATTTGGTTGGAATATCTTTTTATCTCGACTGCGCTTTATTTCAAAATTCTTTATCGTTTCACTTATATTTGGTTGGAATAATCTTTTTATCTCGACTGCGCCTTATTTCAAAATTCTTTATCGTTTCACTTATGTTTGGTGGGGGTCACTTTTCACTGTCTCTTAACTAAGTTACTAACCTTATTTTTGCGCGATAAGCCGTCGCGCGGGTGATGATGGGAGTCAGCAATCAGGTCCGTGGGTGGTGACAATTCCGGAGTTCGCTGCAAATCTCCAATATTCCTTTGGGGATGTTTCCTCGTCGGTCGATATTCCCTCGTCGACGATTCCACGAACGCACTCACTTAATTATCACTGCACCACTGTATCCTACCGCACTAAGCCAGTTATAAAACGGGGCTGCGGATAGAGGTTTTTAAAAAAACACAAAATTGAACTTCACACTTAGAGCTCTGACTCTAGACTGATTTATTATACCTATCCTGAGTCCCTGACTACCTATGAGCCCTGTCCAGCTACTTGCTGAGTATGCACACTCTATTGGATCGCGTTGTGGTGCCTCGTGGTGGTGTCCGGTTGCGGTGCTGTAGACTGTTCTTCGTAGAAATGCGCGCGGAGTCGTTGCAGCTCCTTCTCTAGCTCCACCTGCTGACGTTGCAGATTCCTTACTTGATGGTGTTGACTATTCTGGTCGTTTACGATGTTCGGTGTGTTTGGTTGGTGGGAAGCAACTATAACTTATATATATAAATGAGTTTAAAGTCCCTTTGAGGCAACAAAAATCCGAATGGATGAACCAATCAGAATGTCCCTTGCATGGTTCGGTTCGTATTCGTGGTGGCTGTGTTTATATGTACAAAAAGTTACGAAAATCAACTAGAAAAGTAAGAAAATTGATAAAAACCAGATTTTTCATAAACTGGGAAGGAAATCAACAAGATCGAAACAAAACCAATCTAGAGTGCGGTGATATTTTGAGCTCAACAGTTGTCAAACCACCACAAGACGGCAAGACAAAGTTTGCCGGGACAGCTAGTTGCTGATAAATGTATCAAAACATTTTTGGGAGTTGGACGATATGTCCTATATCATATTTTTTAGCGATATTAATGTGTTGAGATACATCTTATATCACATGTAAGATGTTTTATAAGCCGCCATTTTTTGCGCTGTTTTGATTATACAATTGAACACTTGTAAAGTAAATAATTCAAGAAAAATACACTACGTTATGTATGAATAGTGAAATTTAAACTCTTATAGAGCATGTTGTGTTACTTGGGAATTCAATCTTAAACTATCCTTGAACATCTTAATTAGTGATGGAACCAACACCGCTTCTTCATTTTGAATCAGTGCTGAAAATATTCCATCTACTCCTGCAGATTTAAACAAACTCAGCTGTTGGCTGAAAAGGTCTAATTGCATTTTCCACTCTGGCCTTCGTGAAGATTTCATCAGCTAAATCTGAAGCGGTGTTTATTGTACAAGTTGACTCCGAAGAGTTTATACTAGGACATCCTTCACCTTCCTGAGATATAGTATCATTGGAATCCACACTTGGAATCAAACCTGGAAAATGGGTTTTCATCATTTAATTCAAAGTTTCACGAGGAGTTTTGGTAAAAGCTTCATCGTCGCGCTTCAGGTTTCCCAATTCATTTGAATGATCTTTTGCAAGCGTTTTCTGTAGCCTTGCGACTACAGGAGTGCTGTTTATGTTATCACATGTCCAGCATCCAAGATTTTCTTTTCGATTTTCGTATTTCGTTGTTGTAATCAGTAGTCAGGGCTTTTCTGTACTGAGTCCAATCTCCCGTTTGTTTCGCTCTATTGAACATTTTACGAGAAAATTTTCTAAGGCGATCCAGTTTAAAGTTCCACCATGGCACGTCTCTAGTTGAAGACGATTGCATGGTGGGACAACTTCTGTTAAATGAATTGATGATACTTTCATTTACCCTTTGAGGAAATGATTCTAACTTTTGGGTTGAATCAATAGTTTCTCCCATTGTAAATGAATGCGTATTCAACAATTCTACATATTTATCCCAGTTTGTCCTCCTGGGATTTCTAAATGCGGTTCTAGAATAATCTCCACCAAAAATACTCTTCGGCTTCAAGTATTCGTCTACAGATGCCAGCGCAGCGGTATATAACTCGTGCATCGTGGCCTTACAACAGGATCTCTAACAGCGAAAGGTTGGTTGTTCAGTCACACACTACGCAGGGATGGACGGACACGAAATCAACCAACAAGAGTTGGACTAGAATCAAGCAATGTTAGAGGATCCAGGCGGTGCACTTCGACTGGTCACAGTTCAAGGTGATGGTGCACAATCGCTTCGGATGGCGATATCTCACATCTGTCCTCTGTTTTGCAGATTTGTCCACCGTCACTGTGTAGAATTAGAATGAATGACGAATGATTATTTCCATAAGTTGACCATAGCTGGTGTCCTTGCCAGATTTGCATGGTTGACATTCGTTTTTTTTAATCCACTGTTAAATGCTTAAAATCACTTTTGTCTCTACTCTATGTCACAAATAGTCTGATAAGTTGTAACTAGTAAAATAAATGCAAGAACACCATCCAATATTTATCATTAGTGATTTTTATTCCTTCTTATTTTCCAACAGATTCGCAAGGTGGTAAACATCATCAAGCATCCAGGATTCAAGCTTGATTCGAGAATATCAAGTATCGCGTTACTGGTTCTAGATGACCAGGTGGATTTTACTCCACGGATCAACAGAATATGCTTGCCAGAGCCGGATATTGACTTAAGTCAAAGCATGTGTTTTGTCACTGGATGGGGCGGTAGTGAACCTGCGGTTCGATCACGCATGAAATTAGTAGAAATGCAGCGGATAAAGCACGGCCAATGCGAGGCAGCAGTTCGAAAAATAGTACGCGGCCACTACCAGTTGAACCCAAGCTTTCTGTGTGCAAGGGAAGATTTAAACAATCACATTTGCTCCTTTGATGTCGGGTCACCATTGTTCTGTTCGATCCCGGGCCGTGAGAATCAATTCTATCAAGTGGGTATTTTCGTTTGGAATCAGTTTGTGCAACAGAACCCCGTATGTGGTGATAATGTTGGAACGGTGAACCTATTTGTTGACATTCAACAATTCAAAAAGTGGATTGATGACAAAATGGAAGAAAATGATAGAAGCTCTAACATATATACACCACAGCCTCTAGATGACAATGACGATAATAATTAAATAACTTTAACAAATAAAAACGGGCGTTGGAATCGTTTTCGCTTTCATCCTGAATTTTCTATAAAAGATGACAAATATACATATGGGGTAAATGTGTCAATTAAAAACTTTCGTTGGTATATTTATCCTTATTTGAAAACATGAGAATAAGTCAACAGCTGAGTTTGTTTCTATTATAAAATTTATCGTAATTATACCTTTGAATAAAACTCCAACCATCGCGCTCTCGGTCTCTAGTAGCAACAACATTCTAACATTCTTTTCCCTTCCCAGCTGACTATAAGGACAATGATACATATTGCCCATTTTTCTGGCATTTTACCAGGTTTGCTGGTATGTCTGAAACATACTGGAAAAACTTGTAATTAGAAGGCACGAAATGTTGCTAATTGGCAAATTGAGAGATGAAATTTGTGAAAAAAAATCGCGTTCTGGTGGGATTCGAACCCACGACTCCGTATTCGCTAGACCGGCGCTTTAACCAACTAAGCCACAGAACAGGTAATGGTTCTGCGGAATAGAAAGCCAAACTGACTCCGAAGCCGCACCGTGAACACTCCTATTTCACAAACTCATCTCTCTTTTCGGCTTAGATGCCAATCCACAATACACACAGGATGCGGGGATGATGGGATAATTAATTAATTAAATTAAATTAAAAAATTTTAAGATAAAATTGGGATTTTTCAACCAAATTTCAAAAGAATTTAGAATACCCTTTTTGAAATATTGTCTTCCAGCTTAGCATAGCATGAATACTTGCACAAATCTTGGATCGAGTTGACATTGCTAAAGTCTACAATGCCATAGACCCACTTAGCTCCACACACCTGAATAAGTCCTTGCGAGCATTTTTATTTCAGTAGAGCCAAGAACTAAAGCAGCTTTCTATAGATGAGCGGACATTGAAAATAGCGAATTTTAACTCATATGTAGTCATATAACAAAATATTATACTCAAGTAACCATGCTCTTAAAGCTGTTCGTATTGCATATTGTAACGAACTTTCAGTGCGTTGCATTTTTGTAAATATTTAAATATAAATTTAGCTTAAGTAAAATGAATTCTTTAAAAATAATTTGAAATCTCCTAAAGTTCCACCATCACTTGCACCGCGAATTCGAGCTTTTTCTCTCTGCGCTCAAGCACTCAAGCAGTGTCTCACATGGATTAGATGAGTGCTAAAGAAAGTTGTAACATGTGACCGCAAATGCAAGCGCATGTGATCACATCACAGCGTTGGTTGGTGGCCATCGACCTGTGGGAAACCTTTTCAGGATTTGTTGACCCCGGGAATTCGTTAATGAGAATTCTCTCCGATATTCTGATGCGCTCGGCTGGTGAAATCGTTGCAATACGAAGTATCTAATTTCTCTTGGACACAATAGACTGTTAGACTGAGTAAAGGGAATTTAGAGACTTCGTCAAGTCAAATCCGGTAGCGAAGATCGTGGAAAATATTCGCGCTTTATCTGAGGGTTTCTGGCTGTGACTCGTTCACTTCGATCTGCATTGTGGAAGAGGCAGGAGTAGTTTAGCTTGTGTTTCGCGTCGTGAGGTGTTAGTCCAGGTGAATTATAGTGACATGGAAGCCTTTTTGAAATTACTAATTTTAGTTCAAATCTCCCTTAGATAGCCAAAGTTCAAACCATTGAGGCTAGTAAATCGTGCTAAGCTATTGCAAGAAAAGCGTGCTAGTGCTAGGAAGTGTGCGAGTGTGGAAAACCAACCAGGTAAATCACGTGCTCAAGTTGTGCGAATATGCTAAGTGGTAATGGATTGTGCGTGGGTGGTTTCTTTAACAGATTTGTGGCAAGCGTGCCAAGCCCGCCACCTCACAGTTTCCGTTGAGACTACTCCTGACCCCACTCTGCAGCTTCGAAGGTCCCGGCCAGTGCAACACGTGGCCGAAGGGGGCCGCGCCCGTCAATTCCGCGCCCCAGACAGGGCAGAAGGCAGCAGCGAACAGCAACAGTTTTTTCCCGCTTACGGTGACGACCGCGAGTGGAAGTAGAAGCCCACAAATCGTGTGTGAGGCGCCGACGGCGCCTGAATGTAGCGTGAAGCGTAGACGTCCGTTGTCCGACAGGAAAGCGCGCACGCGCGCCAGACATGTGCTGCAGGTAAGCGTCGACCGAAACAACCCTGAAAACAGGTAGATGGTCTCCTTTCGGAGTGGCGCATAAGCCATCTGCTAACTTTACCGGAAAGCACGTTCGAACGAACGGTTACATTTGGCGCCCAACAATACAAGGCTTTTTTTTTTCTTTCGTCTAACTTTGAAATTTGCATATTTTTTTTGTCGTTTTCTTCATATTGTATATAATTTATTTTGTCTTAGTATCCTTTCTGTATTCCTTAATTTACATTTACATTCATTACATTTTGTTTTTTTTGTTTGCATTAGCTACTTTGTTGAATTCGTTATTAAATATGTTAATTTTTCATTGAAGTTAAGCTAAATTTGAATTTAAAATGAGTCGAACATTCCCTCGTGCGGAAGACTTGAATCATGAGGAGTTAGATTTTGAACTCCAAATCCGCAATGAACCCGAAGAAGTCTTTAAACTTGATCTAACAGCGAAGCAGAGGCACTTACGAAATCTATTCAAAAATGACCAAAAAGAGGGACGTAACTATCAATCACCTTTCAACATTTTCGATGAGTATTCCCACATTGAAGGGAGAATTGAGAACCTTGAAAAAGCGTTGGAAAAGAGGGTGGAATCTAAATATGAATCGCGAGTTCTTCACTATTGGTACAGGGTAAAATGGATTCAGGTGGTAGGGGAGGAAGAGAAAAGGAAAAAGAGGGAGTTGGTTCAGGCTATTGAAAGGATTATGGCTAAATTTCAGTTCGGACCTCCGCAATCGCCGACCATTTCAAAAATAAACTCGATTCTACAGGGCGGAACAGATCAAGCAGTTGGTAGACAAGGACAATCGGCTCTAGGTTCACAAACATCTTCAAAATCTCTAGACGAAAACTTCAGCAATCAATTCGAGATGCACAAAGGAGCCTTCGTAGGGACACCCACAAGGTCGTTAGGTGCCATCCCTAAGAGTGCTATAAACGAGGTAAAAGATCGAAATACTCTCTGCGAGACTAGGGTCGAAGGGTTGCGGAACGACTCGGACAGATCAACACACATCTCGATTACTCGGAAAGAATGGGAGGAGATGCAGTCGGTCATAGCAGACTTGGCGGCCAAATTGGCGCAGAGTGAAGCACTGAGACAGCAAACCCACGGTCGGGAGCAAGAAAACCGTGGTCGAGAGTCGCCAGCACCACAGAGGAATGAGGCACCCCCGAGGACCGAAATCAACCGAAACAGACGAACTACGAATAGCTACCAGGGTAGTGTGGAAGACGACGACAGCGAGGACGACGTGAGAAGGCCACAACCAGTTTGGGACAACAGACACTTCCAGATAAGTGGGCGTGATTCCGATTACTCCTACGGGAACGGTTGGAACAACTACGCGAACCAGGCGGGGTTGAGGCAACCGGTCGGCAGGTATGCAGGACAAGGACGAGTGGAAAAATGGAAGTTGCGGTTCACCGGCGAACCGAGATCGACGATGACGGTAGAAAACTTTCTCTACAAGGCGAAGAAACTAGCGGAAAGGGAAGGTGTAGCCAGACACATCCTTCTGCGGGATGTTCACATGCTACTAGAAGGGGCCGCTTCTGACTGGTTCTTCACTTTCGTCGATGATCTGAATACGTGGGAAGATTTCGAGACTTCCATCTCCTACAGGTTTGGAAACCCAAATAAGGACCAGGGAATTCGTACGAAAATTCAAGAACGAAAACAACAACGAGGTGAGCCGTTCATTGCTTTCGTGACGGAAATCGAGAAGATGAATCGTTTATTGTCCAAACCACTCTCAAATAGAAGGAAATTTGAAGTGATTTGGGACAATATGCGACAGCATTACAGATCCAAAATTTCAATCGTGGAAGTTAAGGATCTCCAGCAACTGACACAATTGAACTACCGCATCGATGCAGCTGATCCACAGTTGCAGTCGCAGGGGTCGGAGGTAACTACTGGATTTCAACGACGCCCGATAAACCAACTGGATGCCGATGGGAGTGATTACGAGAGCGATCAGTCCATCAACGCAATCAACACTCGTTCAGCGAACAATTTCTCTCGAGCGAACAGGTCATCAGCGGAACAGACTACGAGAACAGCACAAAATGGATCGACGCCAGCAAGCTGCTGGAACTGCCAGGGACAAGGCCACACCTGGAGGCAATGTACTCGACCAAGAGTCATTTTCTGTTACGGTTGCGGAAACCTGGGGAGAACAATTCGTAGCTGTGAGCGGTGCTCCAGAACGCCAACCACACAGGTTTCAAACCAGGGAAACGAGCAGTAGGGGGCGATGGGGGGAATTCGTCAAACCCAGTTCAAATAGAAATTCCCAAACAACCAGTGAATTTTGACCCTTTTTCCCAAGTTTACCACATAAAATTTCAAAGGACAAAATGTCCCCATATTAAAGTTAAGGTCTTTGAGTCTGAGCTCGACGCTCTACTCGACTCTGGAGCGGGGATTAGTATCCTTAACTCCTTGGAAGTGGTGGAACGATACAATCTTAAAATTAAACCAACGGCCATCAAAGTTTCAACAGCCGATGGTTCCGTATACAACTGCCTAGGGTACGTGAACATTCCGTTCACTTTCAAAAAACTGACCAAAGTGGTACCTACCCTAGTAGTACCAGAGATATCAAGGCATCTCATCCTTGGGGTCGACTTCTGGGAATGTTTCAAAATTAAACCAATGATAGATGTGGGTCAAGGGTTTGAGGAAATCGAAACTGTTGGCGCTGCAAACGGTTATCCAACCTGTTTCACCATAGAGCCTTCCGGAGAACCTGTAATTTTGGAGGACGTGGAGGAGGACGAAACTCTGGACATTCCCGTATACGAAGGACCAACCAACTCCATTCCGGACCCTGATGCCATCGAGACCGAACATGAGTTGTCAGACGTCGAGAGGAAACAACTAACGGATGTGATCAAAGGCTTCGAACTGACTTCGGACGGGAAACTGGGAAGGACACACCTAATAACACACGAGATTGTGCTCCAAGAAGGGGCAAAGCCACGCAATCCACCGATGTATAAGTGCTCTCCATACGTCCAGCAAGCCATCAATGACGAGGTTGAGAGGTTCAAACAGTTGGACGCAATAGAGGAATGTTATAGTGAGTGGACGAACCCACTCGTACCAGTCCTCAAGAAAAACGGGAAAGTGAGGGTCTGTCTAGACTCCCGCAAGGTCAATAAACTAACGGTTAAAGACACCTACCCAATGCGTAATATGCAGGACATATTTCGTCGATTGGGTAAGGCAAAGTTCTTTTCAGTAATAGACCTTAAAGACGCCTACTTTCAGATCCCTCTGAAAGAGGAATGTCGAAACTTTACTGCTTTTCGGACTACCGAAGGGGTTTTCCGCTTTAAGGTACTACCGTTTGGATTAACAAACGCTCCGTTCACAATGTCACGCCTGATGGACAAAGCAATCGGGTTCGACCTCGAACCGTTTGTCTTCGTATATCTGGATGACATTGTGATCGCATCCAGCACACTCAAAGAACACCTTCGGCTATTGCGCATTGTGGCCGAGAGACTCAAGAAAGCAGGACTGACCATCTCGTTAGAAAAGTCCAGGTTTTGCCGGAAACAGGTAATGTACCTCGGCTACCTCCTCAACGAACATGGAGTGGCAATTGACACCGCTCGTATTCAACCGATTTTGGACTACGCCCAATCAAAATCCCAGGAAGACGTACGCCGCCTGATGGGATTGGCAGGCTTTTATCAAAGATTCATAAAAGGATATAGTAGAATAACAGCCCCGATAACGGATCTTCTTACAAAGGAACATAAGAAGTTCGTCTGGACGAAGGAAGCGGAAATCGCGTTCCGAGAGCTGAAGTCCGTCCTAACTTCAGCACCCATCCTAGGGAATCCTGATTTTTCGAAACCATTCATCATAGAGTCGGACGCTTCGGATCGAGCCATTGGAGCAGCTCTTGTTCAAGAGCAGGAAGGAGTCACCCGAGTAATTGGCTACTTCAGCAAAAAACTCAATCGTACTCAGCGAAGATACGCGGCCGTCGAGAAGGAATGCTTGGGGGTACTGTCCGCGATCCAACACTTCCGCCACTATGTGGAGGGTTCCAAGTTCCGAGTAATCACCGACGCAAGAAGCCTCTTGTGGCTTTTCAACGTAGGAACGGAGACCGGAAACGCCAAACTCCTGAGGTGGGCACTACGAATTCAGGCCTATGACTTCGATTTAGAATATCGTAAGGGGAAAGCGAACATCACAGCTGACTGCCTATCGAGGTCAATTGAGGTAGATACTGTCATAGTTTCTCAACCAGATGCCGAACAAGAGGAGCTCATAGAGCGGATTCAGTCGAATCCCAGCAAATACAAAGATTATCGCGTACTAGATGGTAGAATTCTCCGCTTCGTGAAGACCGGAAATCGGATAACCGACCCACGGTTCGCATGGAAATGCTTTCCTCCAAAAACCGAACGTGTCGAAATAATACGCCAAGAGCACGAAAAAGCGCATTTCGGCTTCGAAAAGACACTCGCCGCCATTAAGAACCGATTCTTCTGGCCCCGAATGAACATCGAAATTCGAAAATTTTGCCGAGAGTGTCTCAAATGCCAAACGAGTAAGTCCGGGAATGTCAATGTAACACCGCCCATGGGTTCACAAAAACCCGTTGAATACCCGTGGCAGTTCATTACTTTAGATTACGTAGGACCGTTGCCGCCATCGGGGAAAAATAGGAACACCTGCTTACTAGTAGCCACCGACGTCTTCAGTAAGTTCGTCTTAATCCAGCCGTTCCGAGAAGCGAAGGCGCACTCCTTGGTAGACTTCGTAGAAAATATGATTTTCCGCCTCTTCGGAGTCCCCGAAATCATATTAACCGATAACGGTTCGCAGTTCGTATCAAAAGAGTTTAGGAAACTACTTGAAGACAATAATGTGTCCCATTGGCTCACACCTGCGTATCACCCACAGGTGAACAATACGGAAAGAGTGAACCGAGTGATCGTTACAGCCATCCGTGCAACCTTGAAGAAGTCCCACAGTCATTGGGCAGATGACATCCAACAAATAGCGGACGCAATCAGGACCTCAGTCCACGAGTCCACCAAGTTTACGCCATACTTCGTGGTCTTCGGTCGACAGAAGGTCTCAGACGGCAGAGAGTACTCAAGGATACGCGACAACCACGTCCCACCTGACGAAGACGAGCGACAGATAAAAGACAAACGAAGACAACTATTCGAAGAGATCAGAACGAACCTAAAAGCCGCCTATGCCAAACATGCAAAAAGCTATAATCTCAGATCTAATGTTCAGTGCCCTACCTACAGTGTCGGCGAAAAGGTACTCAAACAGACATTCGACCAGTCAGATAAGGGGAAGGGATTTTGTAAAAAACTGGCCCCGAAATACGAGCCAGCCGTAGTCCGTAAGGTCCTGGGCACCAGTACTTACGAACTAGAAGACCTGACTGGGAAACGGATAGGAGTCTTTTTCGCGAACAAGCTGAAGCGAATGCATTCGCAGTCAGCCAACTAGCTGAATGGTTTTTCAAGCTATGCAACTCCAAAAGAGGAACAACATCTACGAAAAACACCTTACAGGTCATTAAGTATACGGACAGCTTTCGACGGACTCGCCTAGGGGAAATCTACGGATGGAACCTAAGCTGAGGGTACCGAAGCTGAGCCTAAACAATATCGTATTAGAGAAATCCAGCTATGAACAACTCTTGAAAGTGACTATAAAATCTACAAACGATGCAAAAACACCTAAAAGGGCAAAACTAGTTGAGGAAGACTCAAAAACCGAGGAAAGAGACGACCGAGTAAAATGCTCATTCGCTGAGCTTGTAAATACCTGTAAATATTAGTTAGTTAGTTTCCTAATGCCCTATCCCTTAGTTTCTATAGTTAGTACTTAATCTAGATTAGTAAAATGGAATCATTTTGCTCACGATCAATTTTGACAGTTGGTTGTGCCTCTTGAAACGTTGAATTCGTCGTCCGTTTTGATATTTTTTTCGTTTTTCTTCCTTATAGTAGAATTATCTTGTTGTGCTTTATAATCATGTTGAATTCCTAAAAATAATGTAAATATTTAGTTAAAGTTAGATTAAGTTAGTTCATTTTATAGTTACCTTTCAAGTTGTTGAAGTTCTCGTTCCGTTTCTCAAGCAATTTCCTTCCCAATCCATTGCTCCTTATAAATAGTCCACGCTTCTGCTTTATCGATCCTCTTTTCATTTGAATTTGCTCATCATACGCAGTCCTTTATCAATCCATTCCATCCCGCTTATTTATAGTTCACTCCATTGACGTAGTGCTGCTATACCGATCCGATGAGCAAGCCTCTCACGCGTAGTAAATAAGCTTTCCCAGTTCACTTGTCCATCCGTAGTAGTTCTTCCACCGATTGCACTCCATTCCAAAGACATTTTCCATTCCATTTTTCGATTGGTTTTGGTTCAGCTCCGTTTTATTTTATCCAATCCGTTTATCTGGCTGGTCGTTTGCCTGCGGCTAGCGGCTGATTCGAACACCGTACCTGTGAAAGAAAGAAGCAAAATAATCCAACTTACATCGATAGCCACAAGGAACGATGATAATTTTACTCTCCTCCAACTATCCACCACTCAGTTTCCACTGTTTCGCTCCTCGAAAGCACATTTTTCCGACGCAAACACGATTTTTCTTTAAAATTTTCCACGGCACTTTTCTTCTGAGTGAATTATCTTTGTTTACGTCCATCGATTTGACAGTTCTTTTCGATAATGACACTGTATGGGTGGTAGACCGGTAAAACGGTAGTACGACAGGTAGTTGGATTCTGCAGACCATTGTGTCGGAGTTCAGTTTTGGTATGAATACGAGGGGTGTATGAATGAGTTGTATGTTTTCTGTGCGTATATATTCTTTGAGCGTTTTTTAGTCGGACTGTGTCCTGGCGTTTGAAAATGCTCGTAAGAGGTTTAATTTATGTTTTGTCTCGCAATGAGTGTAAATCGCGGTAATGTTCCGTGGCAACGAATTGCGTCTCAGATCGGTATATTTTTGTGAGGAAGGTTGGAATCTCATTTTTCTCGCTTCGGGCTGGGGTAGAGATTACTGGCTGGACTCACGGTTTTGTCCATTTAGGTGGAGACTTTCGTAAGTACATCTAATATATCGGCAATATGTCCTGGTTTTAGAAGATGTACTTCAGTTTATGTTGTTGAGCTTGCTCAGAGTTTTAGTCGACTACTCTGAGTTGAAGCTATGATGTTTGTGAGTATTGTTTTGTGAATATGAATGAAGTTAGGGTGGGAGGTATGAGTGTGGTCATTGTCAATATTTTCTTTTCATTTGGTCAAAATAGATTTTTTTCCTCGTGAGGTTTGTTTCGTTGAGATCGGGTTTCTTGTATTCTTCTTCGGTTTTTAATTTTAAATTATAAATTGTAATGACGTGATAGGTAGACATTTTTGCTGGAGACCGGAGACCACAGGTCGCTGATGGTCAGTGGCAGGTGTAGTTTGTGATGAACTGCATACTGTAAATAGAGATGGAGTTGAATTCGTTCAATGATGAAACTATATGACCCCGAAAATTGAAACTTATCTTCGCCATGACGATTAAACAGGCCTACGAAAATTTGATTGGCTTTTGTTAACCATAGCATCGCCAATCAAATTTTCGTAAATTTAGGAGGAAGTGATGTAACGAACTTTCAGTGCGTTGCATTTTTGTAAATATTTAAATATAAATTTAGCTTAAGTAAAATGAATTCTTTAAAAATAATTTGAAATCTCCTAAAGTTCCACCATCACTTGCACCGCGAATTCGAGCTTTTTCTCTCTGCGCTCAAGCACTCAAGCAGTGTCTCACATGGATTAGATGAGTGCTAAAGAAAGTTGTAACATGTGACCGCAAATGCAAGCGCATGTGATCACATCACAGCGTTGGTTGGTGGCCATCGACCTGTGGGAAACCTTTTCAGGATTTGTTGACCCCGGGAATTCGTTAATGAGAATTCTCTCCGATATTCTGATGCGCTCGGCTGGTGAAATCGTTGCAATACGAAGTATCTAATTTCTCTTGGACACAATAGACTGTTAGACTGAGTAAAGGGAATTTAGAGACTTCGTCAAGTCAAATCCGGTAGCGAAGATCGTGGAAAATATTCGCGCTTTATCTGAGGGTTTCTGGCTGTGACTCGTTCACTTCGATCTGCATTGTGGAAGAGGCAGGAGTAGTTTAGCTTGTGTTTCGCGTCGTGAGGTGTTAGTCCAGGTGAATTATAGTGACATGGAAGCCTTTTTGAAATTACTAATTTTAGTTCAAATCTCCCTTAGATAGCCAAAGTTCAAACCATTGAGGCTAGTAAATCGTGCTAAGCTATTGCAAGAAAAGCGTGCTAGTGCTAGGAAGTGTGCGAGTGTGGAAAACCAACCAGGTAAATCACGTGCTCAAGTTGTGCGAATATGCTAAGTGGTAATGGATTGTGCGTGGGTGGTTTCTTTAACAGATTTGTGGCAAGCGTGCCAAGCCCGCCACCTCACAGTTTCCGTTGAGACTACTCCTGACCCCACTCTGCAGCTTCGAAGGTCCCGGCCAGTGCAACACGTGGCCGAAGGGGGCCGCGCCCGTCAATTCCGCGCCCCAGACAGGGCAGAAGGCAGCAGCGAACAGCAACAGTTTTTTCCCGCTTACGGTGACGACCGCGAGTGGAAGTAGAAGCCCACAAATCGTGTGTGAGGCGCCGACGGCGCCTGAATGTAGCGTGAAGCGTAGACGTCCGTTGTCCGACAGGAAAGCGCGCACGCGCGCCAGACATGTGCTGCAGGTAAGCGTCGACCGAAACAACCCTGAAAACAGGTAGATGGTCTCCTTTCGGAGTGGCGCATAAGCCATCTGCTAACTTTACCGGAAAGCACGTTCGAACGAACGGTTACAATATTATTTAAAGCGCATATAGGGTAGTGGTGGTAATTTGGACCGGGCAGGTATTTTGGCCCACCTAGGGAGTTTTATGATATTTATCACATAATACCTACTAAATCTTGGTAAATTTTATTGGAACACGAAATGTATTCAACTATGCGATGACCTTCATTTTGGATGTCAGTTAAATATGCTGTTCAGTATCAAAAATAGAGAAAATGTTTCCATTTCCAATTAAACGCACGGAAAAGCACCAAAAACAAATAAGGTGACAAAATTGTAGTCAGCTTCGAAGAGGTATGACATTTTACAAATAAATATTTATTCCATGTGATTGTAGTTAGAGCCTTGTAAGAACTCAAAATAAACTGTTCTTAAGCTCGGTGGAGCGATAATATTCACTAAAATTGTGGTTTGAGGTATGGCCAAAATATGTTCAACATAATCAGATGTGGACATATTTTGGACCACCTGTCAGATCCATCTCTCAAGTTCCTTCTAAAGGGAGAAAACATTCATGCCAGTGTAACGTATGTACTCTGAAAACAGATAAATAGAATAAGTTGGGACCTCCCGTGATCTGGGTTGTTATACGTTTATTTTACAATGAGATTGTTATGGGTTCGATTTGTTCTAACAACTTTTCGCTAAGTTAAATATTTCAGGTATTCAGTCATCCAGTTTAGAACAGTTATCCTTCTCGGAAATTAGTTGTTGGCTGAGACAATGTGTTATCTAATGTATGTCTGACAAATTACGTACTATTGAAATTACTTTATCTTTGATGACCTTCCCACTCATTACAATATGTGTGTAATGCCCTTATATTTAACAAAATCACTAGAATTTCACACTTCCTTTGAAGCGTTACGTAATTAATGCATGGTGATTAACGTCATCAACTATTGGTAACTATTGGTAAATGAATTGGGCTGCAAAACGGTGAGTCGATAAGGAGAGCGTCCAATATTGCTCTGGTCCTCACAAGTTCCTACCTCATGCTTCCACGGGTCAAGCGATGACAAAGACCGCCAGCTAAGAGTTGTGTGCTTAGCTGGTAGTGCAGCCTGGGCACTGTTGTCCTTCTGACTTCAGCTAGATTGAGGAGGTACGATCCGAGTGTCTGTTCACCAAGGAGGTGCGGCTCAAACAGCGTCTGTTCTGGCATCCAGCGGCTGAGTAAGAAACGCTGCACCACGCCCAGCTAGATCCAAGGTGGTAGCCCCATCAGCGTGGTCGTCCCAGTGTTGGTTGGGACGTTAAACAGAACTGGCACGATGGCCCTCCGGCGAGACAGGAGTGTTGGCGTAGGCCCAATAAGCCACCCGTAAAAATCCCCATTGCGAATAACATAGGAGAAAATACGACTCGATACAATCGACAAAGACCCACGCGACGAACTAAGGACTACGATTGGAAACTTGGTTTCGCAGGATGTGACAGGATAATCTACGACGAACTACATCCCCGCAACTTCGACATCGTGGCGTTGCAGGAACTTTGTTGGACTGGACAGAAAGTGTGGAAAAGCGGGCATCGAGCGGCTACCTTCTACCAAAGCTGTGGCACCACCAATGAACTGGGAACAGGATTTATAGTGTTGGGCAAGATGCGACAACGTGTGATCGGGTGGCAGCCGATCAACGCAAGGATGTGCATGTTGAGAGTTAAGGGCCGTTTCTTCAACTACAGCATCATCAACGTCCACTGCCCACACGAAGGGAGACCCGATGACGAGAAAGAAGCGTTCTACGCGCAGTTAGAGCAAACATACGATGGTTGCTCGCCGCGTGACGTGAAAATCGTTGTCGGCGACATGAACGCGCAGGTAGGAAGGGAGGAAATGTACAGACCGGTAATCGGGCGAAACAGCCTGCACGCCGTATCGAATGATAACGGCCAGCGATGCGTAAACTTTGCAGCCTCCCGTGGAATGGTAGTCCGAAGCACCTTCTTCCCCCGCAAAGATATCCACAAAGCCACCTGGAGATCACCCGACCATCAAACAGAAAACCAAATCGACCACGTTCTAATCGACGGTAAATTCTTCTCAGATATAACCAACGTCCGCACATACCGCAGTGCGAATATAGATTCGGATCACTACTTAGTCGCTGTATGCATGCGCTCAAAACTTTCGACAGTTATCACCACGCGTCGAAGTCGAACGCCGTGGCTCAACATCGAGCAACTTCGTAGCGTAGAAGTGGCTCAAGACTACGCGCAGCAATTAGCAGTGGCCCTACCAACGGAAGAGCAGCTTGGCGCAGCTACACTTGAAGATGGCTGGAGGGACATCCGATCTGCCATAGGTAGTACCTCGGCTGCAGCTCTAGGCTTCGCGACTCCGAATCACAGAAACGACTGGTACGACGGCGAATGTGAACAGTTGAAAAACGAGAAGAATGCAGCATGGGCGAGAATGCTGCAACACCGTACGAGAGCGAATGAGGCACGTTACAAACAGGCGCGGAACAGGCAGAACTCAGTCTTCCGGATGAAGAAGCGCCAGCAGGAAGAACGAGATCGCGAAGCGATGGAAGAGCTGTACCGCGCTAAGGACACACGGAAGTTCTACGAGAAGCTGAACCGCTCGCGCAGAGGCTTTGTGCCACAAGCCGACATGTGCCGAGATAATCACGGGAATCTTCTCACGAGCGAGCGTGAGGTGGTCGAGAGGTGGCGGCAGCATTACGATGAGCACCTCAATGGCGACGTTGCAAGTACCGAAGGTGGCGTGGTAACAGATCTAGGAGTATGTGCACAGGACGAAAGACTTCCGGCCCCTGACCTTCAAGAGATTGAGGAGGAGGTTGACCGGTTGAAAAACAACAAAGCCGCTGGAGCAGATCAACTACCAAGCGAGCTTCTAAAATACGGTGGAGAAGCACTGGTGAGAGCACTACACTGGGTCATTACCAAGATTTGGGAGGAGGAAGTATTACCGGAGGAATGGATGGAAGGTATCGTTTGTCCCATCTACAAAAAGGGCGACAAGTTGGATTGCGGGAACTACCGCGCGATCACACTACTGAGCGCTGCCTACAAGATACTCTCTCAAATTTTATGCCGCCGTCTATCACCGATTGCAAGAGAGTTCGTGGGGCAATATCAGGCTGGATTCATGGGTGAACGCGCTACAACGGACCAGATGTTCGCCATCCGCCAGGTGTTGCAGAAATGCCGCGAATACAACGTGCCCACACATCACTTGTTCATCGATTTCAAATCGGCGTATGATACAATCGATCGAGAACAGCTATGGCAGATTATGCACGAATACGGATTCCCGGATAAACTGATACGGTTGATCAAGGCGACGATGGATCGAGTGATGTGCGTAGTTCGAGTATCAGGGACACTCTCGAGTCCCTTCGAATCTTGCAGAGGGTTACGGCAAGGTGATGGTCTTTCGTGCTTGCTGTTCAACATTGCTTTGGAGGGTGTAATACGAAGAGCGGGGATAAACACGAGTGGGACGATTTTCACGAAGTCCGTTCAGCTGCTTGGTTTCGCCGATGATATTGATATTATTGCTCGTAAATTTGAGACGATGGCGGAAACGTACATCCGACTAAAGAGTGAAGCCAGGCGAATCGGATTAGTCATTAATGTGTCGAAGACAAAGTACATGATGGCAAAGGGCTCCAGGGAGGAATCACCGCGCCCGCCACCCCGAATTCATATCGACGGTGATGAAATCGAGGCGGTTGAAGAATTCGTGTACTTGGGCTCACTGGTGACCGACGACAACGACACCAGCAGAGAAATTCAGAGGCGCATTGTGGCAGGAAATCGTGCCTACTTTGGACTCCGCAGAACTCTACGATCGAATAAAGTTCGCCGTAACACGAAGTTAACCATCTACAAAACGTTGATTAGACCGGTCGTCCTCTATGGGCACGAAACATGGACCCTACGTGCAGAGGACCAAGGCGCCCTTGGAGTTTTCGAACGGAAGGTGTTGCGTACCATCTACGGCGGAGTGCAGATGGAAGACGGGACGTGGAGAAGGCGAATGAACCACGAGCTGCATCAGCTGCTGGGAGAACCAACCATCGTCCATACCGCGAAAATCGGGAGGCTACGGTGGGCGGGTCACGTCATCAGGATGTCGGATAGCAACCCGACTAAAATGGTTCTCGGAGTCATCCGACCGGTAGAAGAAGACGTGGAGCGCAGCGAGCTAGGTGGGTCGACCAAGTAGAGGACGATCTGCGGACCCTACGCAGAGTGCGGAACTGGAGACAAACAGCCATGGACCGAGTGGAATGGAGGCGGCTACTATGTACAGCAGAGGCCACCCCGGCCTTAGCCTGACCGGTAAGGTAAGTATGGTTAATGAATTCCCGTTTTGTGTAACATTTTTCTATGGAAAATCATACTATAATGATGATGATGATTGTGTACCCACCATAAGTGCAAGGATTACCTATGGCCAGTGGTGGAAAGCATCATGCGCTTGACGTGTTTTTTGGTTCGCATCAAACACAATCTTTGCTCACGCGCTCGCGAACCCAAAAAGAGAGAACGGTTCACGGTTTCCCGGATCGACGAACCAACACAAAACAAATGTCGAACGAGCAGAATCGCAGTTGGTTCGCCAGAAGGATCACAATGTAGACCACTTGGTTTGTTGCCATTTTTTGTACACTTAAAGGTAATTAGTTGGGTGTTTTTTGATTATACTGGTCAGGTACCATTCCAATAAATGATATCGACGAAAAATATTACCAAAATTTGATTTCATTACAGAAATATCGGCCGCGAACCTCTAAAATAAAAAAAGCATCGCGCTTGCAAAAGATGCGATGCACTCATTGGCGTTCGTGTCGTACGATCGTGTGCCACAGACGTACAAACACCATCGCACAGCAAAGGTTTGCGATGCGATGGCATTTTTTGTAGCGCTTAAGCACACGTTCGCGATCAATTTCCACCACTGCCTATGGCTGCAGAGTCATACCGGAAGGGAATGATCTACCTGATGGTTTGTTGTAGCAGGGTAAGCTAAATTTACTAGAGACCTTCGGAAGACAACACGATGGTTGCTTTCTCGTGACAAAGTCTGGCCACCCCATGAACATTTGTCCAGAAACCAGTTCATTTAGCTTCCATTAAAGTCGAATTAAAGTGGCAAGTGGAGCCACTATTGCTGACTTATGATTATACGGTCGGACTCGATTATCCGGAATCGGGTTCTGACGCTTCCCAAAATTATATCTCGCCCACAGAATGCTGTAAGAAGCAGAAATTTGACTGATCACCAATCAAAGTTGGCTTGACAAAATGTCAAAATTTCAGCTTTATAGAGCATTCCGTTCCTGAGATATATGTTTGAGAAGCATCAGAACCTGACTCCCGATAATCGAATCCGACCTGTACTGGTATAATCGTAAGTCAGAAATAGTGGCGCCACTTTCCACTTTAATTCAACCTTAATGGTTTATATAGAGTAATGCATGTCAATATACAGGGGATAGCCAAAATGTTTGGGAAAGGCAACTTTTTTTCTAGCATAAAAAAATTCAACATGCTGTAACTTTTCATAGAGTGCATAAAAATCTCAAATTTTGACTGTTTGTCAACCTATTATATGTGCATCATTGGTACAAATTTGGGCTCGATTGATTAATTTTTCGTGAAGTTAGAACTATTCGGATAAAACACTATTATTTAGACAACTAATTTTTGAACTGTTATATCTCGGAAACCAGTGAACCGAATTGAATGAATTTTTTAACGTTCATCAACAATATATTGATACTTAATACGACTTTATAGAATGTAATATTTTTTCACGGCGAATTAAGTTATTCCAGATTGAAAATTTTACCCATATAGAGGAAAAAAGTCAAATTTACAATACCACAAAAAAATTACTAAATGTGTTCTTCCATCAATCTAAATAGGCTCTAATATATCTGATTAGAGATAACTTGAGAACAGAAGTGGAAAATCTTTGGATATCAACACTAAAATTTATTGACATTGATGTAAAAAAATGACATTTTTTCGAGAAAAATCCAAAAAGTGTCAATCCATGATAACTTTTTTCAACGTTTAAAAAGTACCTATGTTTTAATAGTTTGTGAAGCATTTACATATTGTTAGTGTACGTTCAAATTTTCATTCAATTCGGTTCACGCGTTTCTGAGATATGACACCTCAAAAATGAGTTGTCTGAAAAATAGTGTTTTACCCGAACGGTTCTAACTTTGCGAAATATTAATCAATCGAGCCCAAATTTGTACCAATGATGCACACATAATAGGTTGACAAACAGTCAAAATTTGAGATTTTTTTATGCGCTCTATGAAAAGTTATAGCTTGATGAACTTTTTTGTGAGAGAAAAAAAAGTTGCCTATCCCAAACATTTTGGCCATCCCCTGTATGTGCATTATTTATGCAATACATACAGCTTCAACAGCGTGATTACCTGGGTAGTATACAAAGAGTGCAATCAGAAAGATCTCACCTAGGTCCAGCTTATCGTTTGGTGGTCTTCAGTGTGAAATTGGGTTTTTAAATTAAGAAAAATTCAATGATTTTTTATTTTTAAACAAAAGAGTTCCTTTTTCTGAGTCGCTATGATTTTTTTCAGATTTTTAGAACTTTATTTTGGTATCTAAAATCAATTTCAAAGAGATTTTTTGAAATTACCTTTTGACAGCTGGGCAACTGCTTGACAGCTCCGCTCAGTACAAAATGCGACGAGGGGTGATTCGACAAATCGCTCCCATACAAATTTCAAATTGATTTTTAAATAGGTTTCCGGGCACCAAAATTGATGAAAATTTGGATTTCGGCTCAGTTTGGCATGCAGATTCAGAATATGTAATTATCTCAACACCATTAAAGAAGCCAATTCAGCGGCTGGCCTTTCTTGAATCAACACTGCCTCTATTCACTGCACAGTCAAGATGTTGTAGCGGTAACCATGGGTTTGTTGCTTGAATGTGTCCCATGGCTCCGTTATCAAGCATGATGTGTGCCACTCAAGTGCCACTCATACATCCACGCATTAATCCGGTCTGCTTGAAGGAACAATCTTACAATGTATAAAAATAAGCAGCCTGCTGGATAATCCGAAAGGTCGCCTATCGCTGCAAGAATCTACCTCGAAACCAGTAGTTTGAGAACTCCTACATCTTGAATCTCCTACATCTTGATTTAACTCCCCAGGTAATCCTTAACATTTAAATAAGCCGTTTATCAGTTTCATAACCTGCTTACTGTCATATGATAGCTGGTTGACTGCTAAACTGCCCTAAATTTGCAATTAAAATGCTCCTAAAAATCTGACTGCTGTTGTGTAGCATTTGTAGCAAACTTTTTTGCCATAGAACTGCTACGAGATGCTGAGAAAGCACAACACATTTCAACTTTCTAATTTATCTATCTCGACAGTAACAGCCGCATATCATTCGGATGTCGTTTCATTTATTAGCAATGAAGTAAATCAATTTATTAGCAATTAAGTAAATCAATGGAAGAACAAAGTTTCCAAACAAATTTGCCCTGGTTCGTTTCCTATTATTGATTTTAATTCTCAGCATGCCAGAACCCCATAACGTAACGAAATAATTCCCAGTGTGATGTTCAATCCTTAAATAGATTTAAAAATCAGTGCAAATTACCTGATCATCAATAGCTTATCCTGCAGCGCAGTTCAGCACCGTTATCAACCCGTGGATCGAGGGATTGAATCCCAATTTCGAAGAAATTAGCAACTGTATATCCAGAAAGTGCTTCAAAAGTTGAACTAGGAGAGAAAAAATGAGAAGAGCAAGGGAAACACTGAATTGGGGGAAATGAGCACACGGAGAAATCAAACTACCTAATTTTTGGGTCGATTTTACTCAAAGCTGAATATAGTGACTAAACTAGTTACCCAAAATTAGGTTGTTTTCCCTTTTTCCCTCACCGATGTTGTCAAAAACAAACAAAGATGCATCTACCCAACGGGGGCCCTTGAGCCCAATAAGCCAATTTTGGGTAAATGCAGGTTTACTCAAATTTGGGTTGAATGAGGGGGGGGGGGGGGGTTGAATTTACATACTCTTAAGTAAACGTTTTTGCTGAAGGATAAGGCAATTTACGGTAAATTATTTACCTAGTGTGAGTTTAATCGATTTACTCAAATTTGGCTTATTGGGCCGAACTATGGGATTGCGTCAAAAGAACTCAATTTTGGGTAGTTTGGCGGCTCCGTGCAGGGTAAAACTTTTGTTTTTTTTTTTTGACAATTTGGGGGATAGGAGATATAAGCATTTATTCAGCCGCATATCGGGCCAAACCCTGCATTCAAGTAGCACTCATGGCGCATATACGGCAGAAAAGCATTTAAATTAGAGATGTTGTTGTTTAATGGAGGTTTAAGCACGTTAAACCATGTAATATGGGTCAGTGAATCAAAAATCAACCATCGCGCAAAAATAACGACAATGTCGCAACCTGAATTTGTTGTGACATTCTACCCAATGCAACAAAGGTTTGTCCCAACAGAATAGGTCAAAGATCGCTCTCCACGAGTTTAGAGATTTTCAAGGCACTGTAATTTTCGAGCGGTAACTTCAGTCGGTAAACACTGCCGGTAAACACGATTTTGGGTTGGTAATAATTGATTATTCACGAGTTGAAAAGTACGCCACGAAATCAGGTTCCGTTTTGTCTGCAACAAAAATTTTCGAGATCATGTCATTATCTATTACCAGTTGGGATAAAGAGTAATCGCCGCGTCTTCTTTGTTGCTTGTTTTTTGGCTCTTTTGTCTGACGATTCTCTTCACTAATATGGATATATTTGGTATGCAAAAGATGCCCGGAGTCCAAAAATGGCAACCAGAATATCCAACATGGCGGCATAAAATCCAAGATAGCGGCTCCAAATTCAAGATGGTGTCTGTTTAATGGAGTTTTACGCCCTAAAATCATGCAATATGGGTATATTTGGTATGAGGATGATGTCTGGAGTCCAAAAATGGCGATCAGAATATCCAAGATGATGGCCTGAAATTCAAGATGGCGGCTTTAAATCAGGGTTCCTGATTTCCACTTTTCATCTTCTTCCACATTCGAATATAGTCAGCAGCGAACGGTTGTCGCTTTAGTTTGTGTGTTTGCTTGTCAGCGACGACAACAAACTCCGGCGAACGGTGGGAAGTCACACTTGGAATTTAAACATTCGTCCACATTCGCATCGCAAGCGATCGAGCGGTGATGCGATTCGTGAGTGATATTTCGCATACGAATTTTGTATGTTATCAAACAATGTTTATTATTTTCTTTGCTAATCTAGCATTTTACCAACAATACACTAAAAATGTATGCATTACATGCAGAAATTCTCTTCTAGTTATGATAATAGCCACTTCGATCGCTCACCAGCATTCGTCACCATTCGTCATTCATTCATTCGCTTGCGATCCAAACTGCGACGATCGGCAACGAATACCAATGTCAAGCAGCTTGCACTTCGCTTCCCACTGGTGATGGGGTTGCGTGTTTGATCACGACAATCCGTTTGCTGCATCTTTCTCGATTCGGTTCAGCAAAGAGGAGTGAATATGAATGGAATGAGGCGAATATACCGATCCTTGCTTTAAATTCAAAATGGCGGCTGTTAATTGGAGTTTAAGACCCTAAAATCATGACTTCAATATTCAAGATTGCGGACTTAAATCCAAAGCAGCGGCTCAAATGTCAATATAGCGGCTTTTTTAATAAATTGCAGAACTAGCCTAGGTTAAAATGCACAGAAATAAAAAAAAATAAACGATATTTCTGGTGCTATGAAATGGATTTTTATTAAACGTTTGAAAGTGCGATATTCATCAACATGTGACTTAAGTTTTGTTGAAATGGGTTTTCGAAGGCACGAGAAAGGCGCCATCACCGCTAGGTGGATTAATTAGGATTTTTTAGTTTAACCCTTAAAAGCCCTAGACGAACCACTTTTTTTCAATCGGCTACTACTCAAAGACCATACAATCAAAAAATTTGAAGCCAATCTTAAATTGAATGCGGCTAGTTGGTCTTCCAATATCTGGGTGTGGCATCCCCCCTGACCCCTCCCCCCTTTCTGGGTATTGAGAAATGCCTTGCCACGGGGGTATTTTTCGGCAATTTTATTGAATATCACACATATTATCATTATGAAATTTGTATTGTAAAATTTATTTGGCCATAAAATGATCGCTCTGTGCTGTGGGCATGCCACCGCTACGCAACCAGTTCCGGACGTTCAGGTTTCCGGACATAATCTCCGGAGGAACCTGCTACATACTGTTTACTAAGGTTCGCATTCATAATCCTTTTTTGCGGCTTCAAATATTGAATTTAGAAGTATGATGTCTTAGAAGAGTTTGTTCTATATACTTAATTCTTTATTTAAAAATTTTCACCTAGATGATTAATCCACCTAAAAGTGCGATAGGCATACACTTTTCCCAAAAATAAAGATAGAGTTTTGGAATCTTCTACAAAGTTGCAAAAAAAGGTATTATTGGGAAGAGTTCCGAACAAACTATTACCTTATTTGCTCAACTTTAAGAGTTATGTGTCATTGTTTGTGGACGACCCCTTGTAATATGTTTTCGGATGTAACTTTTTCTATGGATTTTTAGGATTTTTCGAGTGTTCTACAAAGTTGTTCTTTGTGATGGAATACACCTCATTCTGCTTTTTTCTTCGTACTGGATTAACGCTCCAAGTGGAACAGCGACTGCATCTCTACTTGGGGTGAAATCCTAAAAAGCCATCCTGAAGTATGCTTGGAGAAATTCCTATGATTTTTGCAGAAATTACTGCTGGAATACCTCACTCAATTACAGTCACTATTTACTTACTACTTTCGGTCCTGGGCACCCACTAGATCCGGCTTATTTTTCTTATTTCTCATTTATTCTCTTCTTTAATCATGAGAAACAGAGGAATAGAAGTTAGAGCAAGTTCCATCTTTTCCATGATTCTCGTTCTCTTGTTTGTTCCTGAAGAACGAGTAAAAAGGAACATCTGGCCACGCTAGTGGTTACAACTGTGATTCTTTCAAAAAAAAATCTCGTTTTGATTCCTTTGGGGATTTACATGACGATTATTTCGGAAATATTCTTACAAATTTTCCAGCTGGGAAGCAACTAGAAATTCCTTTAGGAATTATTGCTGAGATTTCTCCAGAAGTGATGCTGGAAATATTCCTGGAGAAATTCTAGTTAGAGTTTCTGCTGGTAGGTACTCTTAGAAAAAAAAATCTTAAGAAATCCATGAAGAAATCTATAAATGAATCGCAAGCATAATTTCTATAGAATACCTTGGAGAAATAGAAAAAGAAATCACTCACACGTGCTTTTCCCTCTTTCTAAATTTTGGTTAAAAATAAAAACTAACTAAATAACTAACTTTGGAGAAATCTCTGGGGGAGTCCTTGAAGGTATGTATAAAAATATGTTTAAAACTCCTTAGGAAAATTGCAAGAGGAATGTCTTCAGAAAAACCTGATGTATTTCTCTAAGCGATTCCTGCGGAGATTGCTGGAGAAATAGCTTCAAGGGTTCCTTCACGAATTTCTCCGGGATACATTCAGATTTTGCTCTCAAAAATCCTACAAGAATGTCCGCTGGGATTCCTGCAGAAAATCTCATTGCGACATTTGAAGAGATTTCTCCATGGACTCTCCCAGAAATTCCTCCTGTGCTTCTTTCAGAGGTTTTGACCAAGAATTCTTCCAGCAATTGCTCTTGAGATTCTTTCATAAATTTCTGCGAGGACTCACACAAGAATTTAGCGGGGGAAAAAATATACTTTCGAGTAAATGAGATTTGAGTAAATAAAGTTTTCCATTATTTTTTCCTCCCATGCAAAATGAATAAGGTTTCAAAATGGACCCAATTTTCTCCGATTCATTGTAATTCATCGTAAAAATAATCTTGGAAAAGTTCCTAAAAGCTTAAAATTATAAGAATTTTTTGATATGCTCAGCTCAAAATTGACAAAATGGTCACTTACACCCCTTTGCACCTGGACTCTTCAATTCTTCTTGCATTACCAATAGGAATTTCTTGCTGGGACTCCTTCAGTAATTTCTGCTGTAATTTATTCATAGATTTTTCCAGAAATAAGTAATTCCTATTGGGAATCCTCTTGAGAATATATTATAAACTACTGCTGGAATTGCTCCTGGGGTTTTTCTAGACATTTCAGGTAGGTACCCTCCTGATTTTTTTTTTCTGGGATTCCAATGCAATTGGGGACTACGAAGGTGATGGTTTTGTTTGCGGTTTTCTGTAAGAAAGTGAAAGAGGGAAGATTTTTTGCTTTTTTTCACTCATACTCCCATAAGAAACCCCGTAGGAAGAAAGAGTGTTTCCCGGCTCATCAACCCTCGTAGTCCCCAATATCTGCAGAGAATCCTCCAGTAATTCCTGCAGGACTTTAAAGAGCAATATTTATATTTATTGGAGATATTCCATGGAAATCTCAGCAAAAATTCACTAAGAAATTCCAGAAAGTATTTTTGGAATCCCTGATGTTTACTGGATGTATTGCAAGAGGAATTCCTAGAGGTATCCTTGGAGAAGAATTTCGAGGAGAAATTCAGGAGGGATCTTCAGAGGAACACCAGCAGTCATCCCTACAAAAACTGCTGGAGAAATCTTCTTAGAATTCCTCCATGAATGCCTGATGAGATTGTGCTAGAAGTTTCTGCCGGGATTCTTCCCTCGGCAAGGAATGTCCCTTTAAGAAACATTCTACAGTTTATTCAAATCCTCCCGGAATATTTATGGATACTTGCTGTGATTCCTTCAGGAACTCCTACCAGCATTTCCCCAAGCATTTTTGCTGGGATTTCACAAGCACTTCCAGATGATATTTCAGCTGTAAGAGCTTTTAAGAATCCTCCAGGAATTGCTGAATAATTTCTGTCATTAATGGCTTGAGGAATCCCAGCAAGATTTCCAAGAGGTTTCCCACCTCGAATTCCTCGAGAAATCTGAATCAATTTCGACTTAATTTCTCAAATTCTTGAAACAATCCCTAGATACATTCTTAGAAGAAGCGCAAGAGAAACTCTGAAGGATGTTACAGAAGAGAAGTTACAGTAGTAGTTGGTGGATGAATCCAATAAATAATAATTCAATAAATCCCAACAAGAATGTCTATAGGTAATCCCAGATAAATTCCAAGAGGTATTACTAGAAGAACAACTTGAGGTATTCGTGGTTTTAACCAAGCAGGCATTTTGGGGAAATTTGAAGTGAAATTTGTAGAGGAATGTTTTGAAAAAAAAAAAACCTGTAAAACTCACAAAAGGAACTTTTGTAGAAATTTCTGTGGACTGGGCATTTTAGAGTTTTTTATCGTAATTGAGGTCCTGAAGGAATTCTTAGAGAAATACTCAGAAAAACGCAAAGAGAAACTTTTGGAGGAATCCAAGAAAAAGTGTTTTGAGAAATTCTCTTGAAACTCCTCCACAAATTGATAATGGAATTTCTCTCGAAATTCTTGCTGAGATTGCCCCAGAGGTTTCTCCAAATATACTTTTACATTTGCTGCATGTAATTCTTCCAAGGGTTCCTAAAGGAATTCCATTTGTGGTTTCTCCAGAGATTTTTCAAGGATGCCTTTAGGAATTTCCCTAGCAACATCACCTGAAATTTTGGATAGGATTCCTTCAGACATTTCCACTATTTTTCTCAGGAATTCTTGCTGGAATTTCTCAAACAATATCAGCTGAGATTTCTTTAGTAATTGCTCTTAGGAGTGCACCAAGAATTCTTGGTACATTACCAGCAGGAATTGGTTGAGGAATTCCAACAAGACTTCCTGGTGCATTCTTTTGGAAATTATTGAATTAATGCCAAAAAAGTTTCTGAAGAAATTTCAAGTGGATTTCCGGTATGAGCTACTGGATGAATACTAAGAAAATTTTCTTTAGAGATCCTCGTAGAAATCACTGAAAGAATCACAGCAGGAAAATAAACAAAAATGTCTAGAAAAATCAAAGCATTTTTTTTGTACGTGGGAATCTAAGCTGTAATTGCATGAGAGTTTACAGTAATAATTTTTAGAGGAGTATTATAATCATTAAAAATAAAAAAAATAAAGAGAATTTCACCAAAAACTCCATAGAATCTTTTTAATTTTTTTGGGTTGAGATGCAGGCGCTGTACCACTTGGAGCGTTAATCCAGTACGAAGAAAAAAGCAGAATGAGGTGTATTCCATCATTCACAAAGTTGTTCACAAAGAACAACTTTGTAGAACACTCGAAAAATCCTAAAAATCCATAGAAAAAGTTAAATCCGAAAACATATTACAAGGGGTCGTCCACAAACAATGACACATAACTCTTAAAGTTGAGCAAATAAGGTAATAGTTTGTTCGGCAAACTTTCCAATAATACCCTTTTCTGCAACTTTGTAGAAGACTCCAATACTCTATCTTTATATTTGAGAAAAGTGTATTCCTATCGCACTTTTAGGTGGATTAATCATCTAGGTGAAAATTTTAAAATAAAGAATTAAGTATATAGAACAAACTCTTCCAGGACATCATACTTCTAAATTCGATATTTGAAGCCGCAAAAAAGGATTATGAATGCGAACCTTAGTAAACAATATGTAGCAGGTTCCTCCGGAGATTATGTCCGGAAACCTGAACGTCCGGAACTGGTTGCGTAGCGGTGGCATGCCCACAGCACAGAGCGATCATTTTATGGCCAAATAAATTTTACAATACAAATTTCATAATGATAATATGTGTGATATTCAATAAAATTGCCGAAAAATACCCCCGTGGCAAGGCATTTCTCAATACCCAGAAAGGGGGGAGGGGTCAGGGGGGATGCCACACCCAGATATTGGAAGACCAACTAACCGCATTCAATTTAAAATTGGTTACAAATTTTTTGATTGTATGCGGTCTTTAAGTAGTAGCCGATTGAAAAAAAGTGATTCGTCTAGGGCTTTTGAGGGTTAATGGAACAAATGCAAAGTATTGTATTAATAAAATTTATTACACAATACAGTTTTGATTTCAATTTTTCTTATTGAAACCATGTTTGGCAAATGTACAACTAAAGTAGATTGCTTGCTTTGTAAACTAGTTGGCCAATAATTTATAATAAACTTTCTTGTATTTACGATAACAATACTATCCAAAACATCCAACCAAAGAGAAATCTCAACCCACCTTTTAGGATGCCTACCATTTCATTCTACCAACACCGAGAACCGAGAAGCACGTCTCAGCATATATGCCGATCAAGACAGGATGATTGCAAGCCGGTGCTGATCGCTAGTTGCCGGTGGTCGTCTGTGCTGTTCGTGTCTGACCGCGCCGCGAGTTTATGGCCTATAGCGTTGTGTATTCTTCTGTTATTGACCAGTTTTGACCAGTTCTTTTTTTTTTGTGGTGTGTTCAAGAGATCCATCGGACCGGGCGGTCACTGTCAGTGACAAGTTGAACCGGTTTAACTGGTAAGTTCCATCCGCATTGATAGGGACGGTGTGTAGATCAACTTCCATATGTGGGTACGTGGGCGTTGATTTGCAGTCGTTATAATAACTCTTTTTATGTCGCTGGACTGTTGGTTCCGTTGCTGGATGCATTGTGTGAAAATCGATGGTCATCCGAAGAAGCGAATCTAATTACTTTCAATGATGGAGCGAAACAATAAATCTCTGCTGAAGCATGTATTGGGTAATGCTTGTTGATGTGCTAGTTTTCTTAAAAGACACGGACACGTTCAAAATATGCTTGCATAAATTGTGGGCAGTTTTCAGAAATTTGGATAAAATCATTGCGAAATTCGCTGAGTATCTTCATTAGTCAGCTAATGACTATAGTATAGACTATGTATACATTTCCTGTTTTGGAAATACCGGCAAACAAACTCAAGGTCTACGGAAGGCCCCCAAATACATAAAAGTTTTAATATTGAATAATTTAAAATTAAAAGATATTTTATAGTTTCTACACACTAAGGCCGGAACAAATCTCATTTTCTTCTTTTGTCACTTTGCTCGTTGACTCGTCCAGATCATAGGTAATCTCAAGACTCATCAATGAAAATAGTAATGTGGTACTCTTCATTCCGATTATTTTTGAACATTGAATTTCAGTGCAAACAGGTATTTAAACTTAACCGGCTAAATTTCTTAAAGCGTTATCAGAATTACCATTCTTTACCAAGGAGAACCTTAGAGTTAAATCATAAAGCGTACTTCATATCAGTGTTGGAGTATCTGTCAAAACTTTAGTTGAACTTCTGAATGCACTTATTTACATAAATTGTCTATATGACTTCCAAATTTTAAAATATAGAGATAAGTTTTCAAGAGTTTTCAATTATTGCAGGCTTAGGACAAAGTTTAGTCTTGTAAAATCAATTAATATATAATATAGATACAAAAATTAACATAATAGTCCAAAATTAAGATAATGCAAAATCAGCAATAGCACGTCATAACGCTCGGTTTGTGGCTTCCGCTCTTCATTCTCGGTCACGACCAATGGTTGACAGATCACCCTCCACCTATCGTGCTTTCTGTACTCCAAGCCTTCTTGTGTCAACTGGATCAGTAGCGAACATCAACTGTGCAGGGTTGTTATCCGACATTCTTGCAGCATGCACCACCCATCGTATCTTTCCGGCTTTGGTTAACTTCTGGATGCTTCTTCATCACACATCGTTCTCCTGCACACCACCAAGTATCATCTTTAGAACATGCCACCGGCCGTGTAGCTGACTTAGAAATTGCCGCCGTATCAAATGTTTTGAGGATAATATCTATGTCGTCTGAAAAGCACATGAATTGACCGAATTTCGTGAAAATCGCATCCCGGATGTCCCCGGATCGTCTCAATATACCTTCCAGAACGAAAAGAAAGTCCGTCAGCTTGTCGCAACCCTCGGCGAGATTCGGTTCATTCGAAACCCTTACGCAGTTACGCACAGCGTCCATCATACGTTGCTTTGACCAGACTGGTTATTTAGCTTCTCGTCCATGATTTTTCATAGATCTGAGCGTATGGCGTCATGCGGTCGATGAACAGGTGATACGTTAAAACCTGGTATTTGCGGCATTTCTGGAAGATTTCTCGTATGGTGCAGACCTGGTCCGATGTCAACCGGCCTTCCATGCAGCTGACTTGATAGTTTCCCACGAGCTCATTTATTTTGGGTGACAGATGAAGGAAATTGATCTAGGATAGCACTTTTTTGGCAGCATCCAAAATGGGGATTGCTTTGAAGTTCTCAATTTCCTTCTTCCACTCTTCCATTTAGCTATTCGGGTTTCCTCCATCATCCTCTGGAGGCAGGTGGTTGATTGATTGATTGATTGATTGATTGATTTGTCTTTTGTAAAGAGACTTTCAGCCCTTGGCTGGTTCGTCTCTCTAGGTAGGTGGTCAACTTTTATAGTCCATCTTCGTAAGTTGAGCTGCAATACCATCCTTTTGAATTTCCTTGTTTGTTTAGAGCTGGTGAATTACATCCTTAACTTCGCTGAGCATGGGAGTTGGACCATATCCGTCCTCTTCTGCTCTTTCGCAGTCGTTTTCTCCATTGCCTTGGTCCACCGTGCCTATGTTTTCGGTGTCGTTTATGTACTCATCAAAGTGTTGCTTACACCTTTCAGTCCAGCTCACCTCTGACCGCCAAAAAGCTTCCGCTCTCATTCCTGCACCTTCCGGCTCTCGACACGAGACCGTTCCGAGCTGCATTATGCTTTTGGAAGAACTTCGTGATTTATGAGAGCGGCACAGCAGTTACAATTCCTCGCACTCCTCTTCGCGCAGGCGGCGGTTTTGCTACCGAAATCGGCAGGTCTGTTGTTTTCGCTTCTGTTTGTTTCGTTCCAAGTTCTGTCGGGTTACATGCTGCAGGATTAGCGTCTGCGCTGCGTTATTATTCTCCTAAATCACTTTGCAATGCACGTTAATCGGTTCAGTGTCATTTTATGACAGTTTTTAAAGTACTCTAGCAGTCTTCTAGAGGGGCCACATTGAGCTCGATCTCATCCAGCCAGTGCTGCGAAGTGTCAGTATCAACCGACATTTAAAGCTGCAATTAAAATAAGTAACCACTCTTTGTTCCATTTATTGCAGACTACATCTCAAATGCGAAAACAAGCTACTTAAATCGTTTCTTGGATAGCAGAACACCGCCTAGTGCTCTCTGGAAGCGTCTCAAAGGTATCGGAGTGGGCAAGGATAAATCGTCCACCGCATGCAACTTTCATCCCGACGATGTTAATCGCACATTTTTATCGAGCTACATCCCAAGTAACCACAACAGGCCGCGAAGGTCATTGACTCCTGACTCACCTCACAGTTTCCGTTTCCAACCAGTACAATGCTGGGAAGTTGTAAATGTTGTATGTAGCATAAAATCTAATGCAACTGGTTTGGATGGGTTACCGATCAAATTTATCAAAATAATCCTACCGTTGGTCGTGCAGCAAATTACCCATATGTTCAACTGTATCATCGAAACATCCTCTTACCCTACAAGCTGGAAGCATGCCAAGATTTTGCCACTACGGAAGAAACCGCACCTGAACACATTGTCTAACCTCAGGCCGATTAGTATCCTTTGTGCATTGTCCAAGGCTTTCGAGAAACTCCTGGAACAGCAAATGTCATCCTTCATCGCGGAGAACAATCTGTTGACGGAATGTCAAGCAGGTTTTCGGAAAGGGCAAAGCATCCAAACTGCAGCAGTCCGTGTTTACGACGATCTAGCAAGCACGATTGATAAGAAAGGTGTCGGGTGAAGCCATTTCGTCGGCCGTTTCAATAATCACACCACTTGCACGAACTTGCAAACGCGTCCACTATCAAGAACGTTATTCTCGAAACTGACTCTTCCGTCTCTAGCCTAAGCACCCGCAACCGGTCTTTCCTCAGGCGTGAGAAGAAAGTGCGAAAGAGAGCGAGCGAGACAGAGTGTGTGAGCACTGCCGGCAACACTCTTGTCATTTGCTCTCGACTTCCGCACGACTTCCGTTCAGATACATTTACATACCTTCTTACTCTTGACAGGTTGGTGATCGATGTCGATGAAGGAAAGTCTATCACGTAAAGGTGTCATGATCTGCCTTAGACTGGTTTGGATAAAATCAACAGTATCAACCAGAATGCCTATTTTTATTGAAACATTGGATAATCAGTTCAATGTTGGCTTTATGATAACATATTATTAAATTTTATTTATATTACCTACATCTTCTCTCACCCCTACTCTTGAATTATTCAAATCTGTAACATAAATGCAATAAATGTAAAATAAAGTTATTACAAATTGGAGCATTACTTTATTGCGGATTTTCAGAACAAAAAACAAATCCCCTCTGCGGAAGCCATTGAATTCTAATGTATAGTGGTTACTGCTTGCCTGTACGTACACGTTGCATTACTACTTGAGTTACTGGTGGAAAATATTGAACAAAAATCAGCTGTTCCTGGCAATATCAAACGACTGTATTTTCAACCAGTAGATTTTCATTAGCGTTCGTGACCCCGCACTGTGAGAACTCAATATTTATAATGATACTAGCTGTACCCGGCAAACTTTGTCTTGCCTACTGCGTTTTTTGACGTTTCAAGTCTCTAGCCAAGCCCATAAGTCCCCGTTCAAAATGTATGAAAACCCGATTTTCAAAAACTCTCAATTTTCCGTGTTTTTTCATAAACCTTCCTTGGGTGAAAACTAACAGAACAAAACTTGAACGACCAAAATCGGACCATCCGTTCGCAAGTTATGTGCGGTCCCACGTATGCCACTGCATTTTTATATATAGATATAGATATAGAATATAGATAGATAGATAGATAGATAGATAGATAGATTAACATCTAAGCCGTTCTTGGTTTGTAGAATTAAGATAATTTTTATTTAATCCATTCGTTCACCCTTTACAGCAGCCGTACTCAACCCAACTTTGCCATTAAAGTAAATTGTAGTCACTGCCAGCATGACTGACAGCATGAATTTTTCATTTACATTTATTTTGTTACTATTTGTCACATTTGTCATTTGTCCTTGCATTTGTCAGCTGTTTTTGTTTTTTAGTACACTTTTTTTTCACATCTATGGTATTATCGAACGTTTGCTGTACCAGGATTCCGTTCTCAGTAGTCGAACAAAGAAATGTGAAGTACTATTGCGGAGATTCCACCTGTTTAGACTCCTGCGCGAAAATTAGTTGCGTGGATTTTTCTTGCGTGGGCCCACAGATATAAAACCAGACCGCGTCCTGGTGAATATTTTACGCTGTGTTGTTAGGTACACATTTGGTGATAGTTTTGCATTGTAAACAAACATTTATAACGCACCTACGCTGAAAAAGAGCCTAATCATTAATTTGCGTCGGAATCTATAAATCTTCACAACGGGCAATAGAATGACAATTATGTTTTTTACATTTTGAACGCTCCTTTTTTCATTTTTGGTTTGTGCTCATTTGCTCGAAACGTAAAGATGGCTGCGCGGAATCATCGGTGGAAGCAATATTGCAATTATTTCTCAGCTGAAAATCTGGAGCCGAAAAAAATGTAAGTTATAAATGTTCTTTGACAATAAATTCAAGCGTTTTTTTACATTTTACTATGCCCAAATTGTAGGTGGAATCCAATGAAAAAGAGCGCATTATATGCGATGAATGCATTGCCAGTATACCAGGAAAATAAAATAGTTTCAGCGGTGGCCCATCGACTGAACGCCTGTGATGGAGGAATGGTGGATCGATGGCGGGTTAAGTTGCGACGTCATAAGCGGACGGCTACGGTTTTCGGGAGAACTCCCGTAAAAGAGAACGCAATCAATTTTGCGTTATTCCGCCAGACCGAACCTGCATCCGGCAAGTTGAACGCAAGGATAGAATGGGCTTGCACGCCCGAATTCCGGATGTCGCATTACCGAAGATGCAGGCTGAAGCAGCTGAACGATGTACCGAGACCTCCGATACCGTCCATGGGAAAGGGAAACATGCCATCACCCACTCATTCAATGCCGGGACCGATGCACTTACGAGGAGCCTCAGAATCAAGTTGGGAACGTCGACCTCATCGGCCCGGTTTTTTTTTGAACATTTACCTACTTCATTTATTTTTTTTTAATACCTACATTACCTTGAATTTTAGGTGAGCTGCCATGGGAAGACGTTTCCTGATTTATGGTAAATAAAGAAATCACTTTGTGCGAATGAGTTCAAAGTTTATTTCTCCCACCTATCATACATTTTACCGCTACTTCCATCGATGGTAAAATTGGCAAAATCCTCCTACAAAGGTTCTCTGTGATGAATTTATCGTTGCCAGACGGTGGATGTTTGATATTTCAAATGAACAACAGCTACTCAGGTGAGTTATTGAAGAATGATTATACTAATACCATATTCGAATTTGCACATTTTCGACACGAAAGCAGATGCACGTTGAACGCAACCTGTGCCAAATTTTGGAGAAATAAGTTAAAATTATTTTATTATTTTTTTTTTTGGACATTTACTTGAAATTATCATTACATCGCTAGCAACTCACCGTTACTGGTAAATGCGGTACATGAACATATCCTTCAACCTCTCTGGCCTACGAATGGTACGTTTTGGCCGTTGTTCCGGCTTTTCCGCATTCGAAACTAGTTCCGTCACGCCCTCAGTCGATTTGTCTTCATCCTGCGTTGGAAAAGGAACTGCGTCCTTTGGAAGTTCATCGTCGTCGTCTGCTTCGCCGGTTATTGGTAATCGTTTAAAATCTTGAACATTGCGAGTGTACTGTACTCCTCTGTCGCTTCGGACCACCACCTTTGCACCGTCCCTAGACAAGACAGTATAGTGCTCGGTGCTGAACACTGGATCGGTCTTGTTCTTCTTGGGCACCGCCATCAATACTACATCTCCCACCGCGATATCAGATGGTCTTGCTCCACGACGAGTATCAGCATAGATTTTGCTTTGGAATTTCGTTGTTGAATCTCTTTCGCGAACTTCTTCCCGGTCGACTTTATCCTGCCTGGTGTTCCATAGGGCTGGGAACGATCCTCGATATTTCCAGCCGACTAATAGTTCGAACGGTGTGATGCAGAGCCTTGCGTGTGGTTTTAGGGTATTGTGCACGTATACGTATTCCTGAAGCCCCTTTTTCCAGCTGGTACCCTCTAGTTTCGCTGCCGTCAACGCTTTCAATATGCCCTGGTTCTGCCGTTCTACCATTCCGTTAGTCTGGGGGCACAATGGAATGGACTTCCTAACAGTCACGCCTCTTGTTTCCCAAAATTCAACAAACTCGCTGCTTTGGAAGGGTGGGCCGTTGTCACTTTGTAATACAAGTGGAAGCCCCCAAGTAAAGAAGATCTTCTGCAGTGCTTCGTTAGTTGTTTTAGCATCAATATGTCTCATCTCTACTACAGAGATGAAGCGAGAATAAGTGTCGACCAGGACCATAAATTCTCCATATCCACAGCCAGTGATAGTGAGGAAATCCACCTGGAGAACCTCCCACGGTCCTTCCGGAAGCTGGCGACTTGATAGAGGGATGGGTGGATTCTTTTTCGAAATGGAGACACATGTCACGCAATTCTTTACGAACTCTTCAACGTCGGCACTTAGTCCTGGCCACCAAAAATAGTCGCGAAGAATTCTTTTCATAGCCGGGCATCCCAAGTGTCCTTGATGGGCTTCTGTTAGTGCCAGTGTTCGAAGTTTTCGGGGTAGCACAACTTTGTCCTCTTTGAATACAAGGGGACCCAAACTGCTCAAATCCTTTGCTTGTGCCGCATAACGGGAATGTTGTTTTGGCCAAACACCTGACTTCATTGAGGTTTGAACATCCAACAACTCCTCATCACCTTCGGATTCCAGTTGTATATCCTTCCACGTCATTTTCATACCTCCAATGTCCAACGCATAGAGCAAATTATGTTCGTCCTCTTCTTCGAATGGTTCATCGATTTGAGCTTTCGATATTAGGCGAGATAAAGCATCTGCCACATTAAGATGACCCGGGACCCTTTTCATTGTAAAGTCATAAGACTGCAAACGCAGTGCCCAAGATTCTGCTCTAGATACGGCCCGTTTAGTTGTTTTCAATCCTTCTCCGAAAATGAATTCGTTCGCTTCGGAGTCAGTCCGGATCACAAACGTTTTTCCGGTCAAGTAAAAAGTGAATCTTTCGACACCCCAAACTATGGCGAGCGCCTCTTTCTGGGTTTGAGGATATCTTCGTTCCGTGTCGGTCAACGCCTTCGAGGCACAAGAAATTATTCGCGGTATTCCTTCTTTACTATACTGGACCAGAACAGCGCCTAGTCCTATCGGCGATGCGTCAACAAAAAGTTCCGTGTCATCATGAATGTCGAAATATCCTAATTTCGAAATAGTGGTGAGTGCCTTTTCTCTCATGAATTCAAATTCCTGTTCCAGTTCTGCATCCCAGTAGAATGTTTCTGATTTGGCTAGCTCTCTAAGCTTTTCAGTCTTATCAGCTCTGCCTGGAATGAACCTCTCTGCAAAGTTCATCAGTCCTAGGAAACTCTTAACCTCTAACTGGGTCTCCGGTCTACGGAATTCCCGTATCGCTTTCAGTTTCTCTTCTTCTACCCGAATTCCATCATCACCTACTTGAAATCCAAGGAATTTCACGGACTGTGCTCCAAAGATACATTTCTCCTCATTGATGCTAACGTTGTGTTCGCGAAGTCGTTCCATAACGGCTCGGAGATTTTCGTCATGCTCTTCTTTAGTATCTCCAAATACCAAGACATCATCAAGATAATTGCGAACGCCCTTACAACCTGCCAGTACCACTGTTTCCATGATTTCCTGGAACGTGTCTGGTGCATTTGTTAGTCCGAATGGCAACCTCTTAAAGCGGTACATCCCGTCTCCGGCAAAAAAATTCGTCAAATGCCGGGAATTCTCGTCGAGCTCAACATGGAAGAACGCGCTCGTCAAGTCTAAGGTTGAGAACCATTTTCGTCCAGGAAGATCCGTCATGATGGACTCTAATGTTGGCATTTTGAACGGAGTACGAATAATTGCCTTATTTGGTCCCCTTAAATCTACCACTAACCGGATGTCATGCTTCCCCTTGGGGACCACTAGCAACGATGAACAATAGGACTTGTCCATGGACTCGGTAACGCGTTCGATTATCCCTGATTCTAACAACTCATTCAAACGACGGACAGTCTCGGATCTGAACGATGGCGGAATACTGGTAAAAATTCTCCTGGATGGTGCCATGTTTTTGTCATAGTTGAGAATTACTGGAGCCACATTGAACTTGGGAAACTCTGTGTTAGTGGAAAGCGAGAGAATTTCTCCTGGGAAACTTGAATGTTGCCCAGTCTGTATCGGAACGTCGAGACCAATTTGCAAAACGCTGTATCGGATAGCTGTACTGCGACCCAATAACGCTCGTGCGTTTTCTACCACATAGAACTTTTCCATTGCTCTGGGGCGATCATTGCTTATGAAAAGTTCTGCCACGAACGTTGCATGTACCTCAATTTCTTGATCCATCGCGTAAGCTTTTAGTGGCCTGTCTGTACCGTCTTCAACACTCAACATACCAGGTCTAGCTTCAACGTTGTTCATTAGGCTCCGGAATATGTCACCACTTACGGTGTTCACATCCGCGCCGGAATCAATTAGGAATTGAACCTCTACTCCAGCTACACGTCCCACAACCATTCCGTTGCTACTGATGTTGCAAGCAAATCTTCCAAAGCACCAAATGGATGGATCACATTCATTCTCAGTTCTTTCTGTGTCTATATTTCCACCTACTCGACATTTGATCGGAGCTTCCACCGTTCGATGTGAATCCAAATTATCCTGGAACCCATATAGAATGAAAAATACATACAGGGACATCAATTTAACTAGAAATAACAGTTTGTTTATTCCAAATCGAATTCATTTTCATATCTAAGAGCAGAACAAATTTAAATGGTCAAATGAATGTGACCGTTAACAAATAAAAAATCACTTCGTAACCACGAATATAGTGATATCAACACAAACAAGATTAAGAAAATTATGCCGGTGTCGGCACACTTACGGTTTCGTCAGATCCATCATCCTCGTCCTTCTTGACCACCGCAATTTTCTTCACATGTGTTGGGTCCTCTTCCACGTCACTGTTGCGGCGTTTGATCTGCTTCAGCAATGGTTTCTGATGACACGCTCGTTCGATATGGCCCTTTTTCTGGCAATTACGACAGACTTTCTCGATCGCATGACACGAGGATGGTTGATGTTGTCTGCTCAAACAGCGCCAGCACTCAGTACGAGACGTTGCACTCCTGATAAATTCGCGGCGACTGGATCCTCTTCCCCGTCGACCGCCGGTTCCGTTTCCGAAAAATCTTGGCTGTTGATTCTGTTGATAACTTGATGGTCCGAAGCGGTGGTTTACCGATTGCGAACCTCTCTGTTCCCCGTAGGCGACAGCTGCAATCTTTGCCTGCGCGGGTCCGTGACTTTTAGCAAATATTTCTTCGTTCAAGTTCTCCATCTCGATAGCCCGTACCTTCTCAAGCAGATCAACTAGGGTTACGCGCTTTCTCAGGATCTTTCTTCCCGCATCGCGTACCTGCCGGTTGAGAGCGTGACACTGAATTGTATCAGCCACCTGCTCTGCAACGTTGGCATCACCGAAATCACAGAGCTTGGCAGCCGAGATAACCCGCTTCACGTACTTTACATCCGACTCTCCTGGTTTTTGAGCCAACGATCGTAGTTTCTGTCGCTGCATAAACATGTAATCGCGGGAACCATAGAATGTGCTTAGACGATGAACCGCATTTGAATACGGATTAACAACGATATCCGGAGATTCCGCGTTCGACACCGTACTTTCCAGAACGTCCAGTAGCTTATGTCCAGCCTTGATGCGGAAGATATTTATCTTCGTTGTCTCGTCAGTAACGCCGGCCAGCTGCATAGACGCCTCCAGCGTTTGTTTCCATTGTTCATAAGACTTGCGATCGATTTCTTCTTCTCCCTCGATCGGTTTACATTCCGGCACCTGTAGAGAAGCGAATGACAAGTTGCTCATCGATGACATAATCATCGAGTGTTGGCCATTTTGAGAACTGTCATCTCGCATCGTAGAATGCATACGAACGAAACTACCATCTTCCATGGATTGTTCAAGTAATTTGTTATTGGCCCTGGCTTTTTTCAATTTGATCATCAGGGACGCATTACGTTTCCTTTCTTCGTCCAACTCCTTCAGCAACACAGTTGGGTCCTTTGCCGTTTGCCTCGTCATTTTTCTATAAAAAAAGATTTGAACGTATCCTTAGGTAAAATTGATCATCATTTACAATTTACTACTATGGTATCATCCTTGTATCAATATTTATTTAAATTTAGTATTACTCAACTGTTCATTTAGAGGCCGAAAAGCAAGCCAATCTAATGTAAGGCTGAGTGTGGATTGTAGGCTTTTCAGGCTCACAATACTCAACCCAAGTTAGATCCATTGGCAATCAAATTCGGTCGTTCACTCCTGAACATATTACTCGCTTTTACTTAACTGTTCATATTGAAACTGAAAAGGAAGCCAATCTAATGTAAGGCTGAGTTTGAATTGTAAGCTTATCAGGCTCACAATACTCAACCCAAGTTAGATCCATTGGCAATATGAGTGTGTATTGTAAGCTTATCAGGCTCACAATACTCAACCCAAGTTAGATCCATTGGCAATCAAATTCAGTCGTTCACTCCTGAACATATTACTCGCTTTTACTTAACTGTTCATTTAGAAACCGAAAAGGAAGCCAATCTAATGTAAGGCTGAGTGTGAATTGTAAGCTTATCAGGCTCACAATACTCAACCCAAGTTAGATCCATTGGCAATCAAATTCGGTCGTTCACTCCTGAACATATTACTCGCTTTTACTTAACTGTTCATATTGAAACCGAAAAGGAAGCCAATCTAATGTAAGGCTGAGTGTGAATTGTAAGCTTATCAGGCTCACAATACTCAACCCATGTTAGATCCATTGGCAATCAAATTCGGTCGTTCACTCCTGAACATATTACTCGCTTTTACTTAACTGTTCATTTAGAAACCGAAAAGGAAGCCAATCTAATGTAAGGCTGAGTGTGAATTGTAAGCTTATCAGGCTCACAATACTCAACCCAAGTTAGATCCATTGGCAATCAAATTCGGTCGTTCACTCCTGAACATATTACTCGCTTTTACTTAACTGTTCATATTGAAACCGAAAAGGAAGCCAATCTAATGTAAGGCTGAGTGTGAATTGTAAGCTTATCAGGCTCACAATACTCAACCCAAGTTAGATCCATTGGCAATCAAATTCGGTCGTTCACTCCTGAACATATTACTCGCTTTTACTTAACTGTTCATTTAGAAACCGAAAAGGAAGCCAATCTAATGTAAGGCTGAGTGTGAATTGTAAGCTTATCAGGCTCACAATACTCAACCCATGTTAGATCCATTGGCAATCAAATTCGGTCGTTCACTCCTGAACATATTACTCGCTTTTACTTAACTGTTCATTTAGAAACCGAAAAGGAAGCCAATCTAATGTAAGGCTGAGTGTGAATTGTAAGCTTATCAGGCTCACAATACTCAACCCAAGTTAGATCCATTGGCAATCAAATTCGGTCGTTCACTCCTGAACATATTACTCGCTTTTACTTAACTGTTCATATTGAAACCGAAAAGGAAGCCAATCTAATGTAAGGCTGAGTGTGAATTGTAAGCTTATCAGGCTCACAATACTCAACCCATGTTAGATCCATTGGCAATCAAATTCGGTCGTTCACTCCTGAACATATTACTCGCTTTTACTTAACTGTTCATATTGAAACCGAAAAGGAAGCCAATCTAATGTAAGGCTGAGTGTGAATTGTAAGCTTATCAGGCTCACAATACTCAACCCATGTTAGATCCATTGGCAATCAAATTCGGTCGTTCACTCCTGAACATATTACTCGCTTTTACTTAACTGTTCATTTAGAAACCGAAAAGGAAGCCAATCTAATGTAAGGCTGAGTGTGAATTGTAAGCTTATCAGGCTCACAATACTCAACCCATGTTAGATCCATTGGCAATCAAATTCGGTCGTTCACTCCTGAACATATTACTCGCTTTTACTTAACTGTTCATATTGAAACCGAAAAGGAAGCCAATCTAATGTAAGGCTGAGTGTGAATTGTAAGCTTATCAGGCTCACAATACTCAACCCATGTTAGATCCATTGGCAATCAAATTCGGTCGTTCACTCCTGAACATATTACTCGCTTTTATTTAACTGTTCATATTGAAACTGAAAAGGAAGCCAATCTAATGTAAGGCTGAGTGTGAATTGTAAGCTTATCAGGCTCACAATACTCAACCCATGTTAGATCCATTGGCAATCAAATTCGGTCGTTCACTCCTGAACATATTACTCACTTTTATTTAACTGTTCATATTGAAACTGAAAAGGAAGCCAATCTAATGTAAGGCTGAGTGTGAATTGTAAGCTTATCAGGCTCACAATACTCAACCCATGTTAGATCCATTGGCAATCAAATTCGGTCGTTCACTCCTGAACATATTACTCGCTTTTATTTAACTGTTCATATTGAAACTGAAAAGGAAGCCAATCTAATGTAAGGCTGAGTGTGAATTGTAAGCTTATCAGGCTCACAATACTCAACCCATGTTAGATCCATTGGCAATCAAATTCGGTCGTTCACTCCTGAACATATTACTCGCTTTTACTTAACTGTTCATTTAGAAACCGAAAAGGAAGCCAATCTAATGTAAGGCTGAGTGTGAATTGTAAGCTTATCAGGCTCACAATACTCAACCCAAGTTAGATCCATTGGCAATCAAATTCAGCCGTTCACTCCTGAACATATTACTCGCTTTTACTTAACTGTTCATTTAGAAACCGAAAAGGAAGCCAATCTAATGTAAGGCTGAGTGTGAATTGTAAGCTTATCAGGCTCACAATACTCAACCCATGTTAGATCCATTGGCAATCAAATTCGGTCGTTCACTCCTGAACATATTACTCGCTTTTACTTAACTGTTCATATTGAAACCGAAAAGGAAGCCAATCTAATGTAAGGCTGAGTGTGTATTGTAAGCTTATCAGGCTCACAATACTCAACCCAAGTTAGATCCATTGGCAATCAAATTCAGTCGTTCACTCCTGAACATATTACTCGCTTTTACTTAACTGTTCATATTGAAACCGAAAAGGAAGCCAATCTAATGTAAGGCTGAGTGTGTATTGTAAGCTGATCAGGCTCACAATACTCAACCCATGTTAGATCCATTGGCAATCAAATTCGGTCGTTCACTCCTGAACATATTACTCGCTTTTACTTAACTGTTCATATTGGAACCGAAAAGGAAGCCAATCTAATGTAAGGCTGAGTGTGTATTGTAAGCTTATCAGGCTCACAATACTCAACCCATGTTAGATCCATTGGCAATCAAATTCGGTCGTTCACTCCTGAACATATTACTCGCTTTTACTTAACTGTTCATTTAGAAACCGAAAAGGAAGCCAATCTAATGTAAGGCTGAGTGTGTATTGTAAGCTTATCAGGCTCACAATACTCAACCCAAGTTAGATCCATTGGCAATCAAATTCAGTCGTTCACTCCTGAACATATTACTCGCTTTTACTTAACTGTTCATATTGAAACCGAAAAGGAAGCCAATCTAATGTAAGGCTGAGTGTGAATTGTAAGCTTATCAGGCTCACAATACTCAACCCATGTTAGATCCATTGGCAATCAAATTCGGTCGTTCACTCCTGAACATATTACTCGCTTTTACTTAACTGTTCATATTGAAACCGAAAAGGAAGCCAATCTAATGTAAGGCTGAGTGTGAATTGTAAGCTTATCAGGCTTACAATACTCAAACCAAGTTAGATCCATTGGCAATCAAATTCGGTCGTTCACTCCTGAACATTTCACTTCGTTTTTTCTTACTCAACTGTACATTTGAACTGCTTCCAGGTGTTAGATCCTTCCAGAACCAGTACTATCTCTATTCAACATACTCGAAGTTGAATTTGAGATAGTTGACCCATCCGGGACAAGTGCCTTCCATGTTGCTTTAATGAGACACAACCATCCCTCTCAGAGATTGGATTCCAGACTAAGTTGACCCACCCGGGTCAAGTGTCTACCGATAGACACACCAAACCGCTCAGAGATTGGATTTCAACTGTATTGACCCACCCGGGCCACGTGTCTTTTGCCAAACACGCCAACCCGCTCGGAGGTTGGCTTAAATACTGTCGACCCATCCGGATCAAAAGCTTCTCATCACACACCAACCCTCTTAGAGATTGGAATCCCGACTATGTTAACCCACCCGGGTTAAATGTCTACCGACAGACATACCAATCCGCTCAGAGATTGGATTTCAAACTGCTTTGGCCCACCCGGGTCAAGTGTCTTCTGCCAGACACACCAACTCGCTCGGGAGTTGGATTTGAAACCTCGAATCCACAAGAATTAAACGTTCTTAACAATATGCATAACCTCACGGCAAATTCAGCTTGATAATCATTTGTGTCCATTTATCACTTAACACCAGAAGATGAGGAATATATCAACGATGGACGCCCCGGTATGTAGGACGCCATTTTGTAAATCGTGGCCGAATTCACAAATCTCTCAAAACCTTTCATATATGGGAAATGCATTTACTTTTGAAAAAAATAGTTTAAATAAATAGCCGATAAGTTATATTTCTTTTTAAATTCGGTTGTTGATCTTAATTAATTCCATTAAAATGATGGGAACACAAATTAAAAAAAATGTCTGATAGACGCCATTTTGACGCTCGGAGTCGAACGCACAAATCACTCGCTTAATAATTATACGAAACTTTTGCACAACAAAAAAAACTAGCACTTATCGACTTTGTTTAATAATCATTGTGATAAGAACTTGTTAAATAAACTTACTTCTTCTGGGGAGCGTTTTTCGAATCCTTTACTCCGCCATTGTCGGGTGAAGCCATTTCGTCGGCCGTTTCAATAATCACACCACTTGCACGAACTTGCAAACGCGTCCACTATCAAGAACGTTATTCTCGAAACTGACTCTTCCGTCTCTAGCCTAAGCACCCGCAACCGGTCTTTCCTCAGGCGTGAGAAGAAAGTGCGAAAGAGAGCGAGCGAGACAGAGTGTGTGAGCACTGCCGGCAACACTCTTGTCATTTGCTCTCGACTTCCGCACGACTTCCGTTCAGATACATTTACATACCTTCTTACTCTTGACAGGTTGGTGATCGATGTCGATGAAGGAAAGTCTATCACGTAAAGGTGTCATGATCTGCCTTAGACTGGTTTGGATAAAATCAACAGTATCAACCAGAATGCCTATTTTTATTGAAACATTGGATAATCAGTTCAATGTTGGCTTTATGATAACATATTATTAAATTTTATTTATATTACCTACAAAAGGGTCTGCCATATTGCTCCTGCTCGACTTTTCAAAAGCTTTTGACACTATTCCACACCGTAAACTTTGCTCTAAATTAGAAACGCAGTTCAACTTCGCTGGCTCTGCCGTAAACCTTATAGAGTCTTACTTGATAGATCGGACTCAAACTGTGTTTTGTGGAGACCAAAAATCAGAAATGGGCTTTTCCACTTCCGGTGTCCCTCAAGGATCGGTACTAGGACCCTTGCTTTTCTGCTGTCACGTCAATGACTTACCGAGTGTCCTTAGATACTGCTCTATACAACTGTATGCAGATGACGTTCAGCTGCATATTCGTCGCCTTGGTCCCTGCTCCCGTGAACTTGTATGGATGGTAAATGAAGACCTCAAGAGAATTTTGCAGTGGACTCAACAAAACCAATTATTCGTCAACCAATTGAAGAGCAAGGCAATGTTTGTGCAGGGTCGTCGTCGAAGTCTTGTTCAATGGAATCTTCTTCCTCCTATCACTTTGGATGGTCAGACCATAGAGTGGACAGACAAGGCGATGAACCTCGGGTTCATGTTCCAAGCAGACCTCCAATGGGATGGCCTTGTAAATCAACAATGTGGAAAAGTCTACGCAAGCCTTCGATCGCTTTACTCCTCTGCTTCAGCTGCTCCGGTAGCTACTCGTCTGAAACTATTTAAGGCTTTGATCCTTCCTCATTTTGTTTTTGGCGAACTGTTCCACGTTTGACCAAGCGCCAGCGCTATGGATAGGATACGAGTCGCGCTGAATTGCTGTGTACGGTTTGTGTATGGGTTGAATCGCTACGACCATGTCAGTCACCTCCAGAAAAATCTATTAGGATGCCCATTGGAAAACTTTTATGCGTACCGCTCGTGCATGTTTCTGCGCAAACTGATAAAAACGCACTCCCCGCCAGCACTCTTTCAAAAGTTGTTGCCGTTCCAAGGACGTCGCCTGCAGAACTTGATAATTCCTCCTAACAACTCGACTAGCTACTCCAGTTCATTATTCGTTCGAGGTGTGGTAAACTACAACTCACTACCTCCAACAGTTAAACGCTCGACATCAGAAGCAGTTTTTAAGAGGGGCTGTCTAGAGCATTGGAACCGCAGTTAGTTTTAAGAAATTAAGAAATTATGTTTTAGACTAAATCAGTACTGTTTTTTTTATGTTTAATGGATAAGATTATGTATATTGTAAAAAACTCGGCAAAACCGCAGGTAGCAAGAAAAAAAGGTACTCCTTTACGCTACTGGAAATAAACAAACAAACAAAATTGGACCATCACACTTTTTTGGTACGCCTGATAAAAGTGCACATTTGCCTCGGGTCGTCTCGACCAAGGTTGTTAACCGATAAATTATCGACAGTTAACTCAACGCAAACTCGATAACGATAAAGGTTGCTCGATAATCTCTCGATAACGATAACCAAACGTTAAATCAACGCTAAGATCAACGTACCTTCGATAATTTTGCGATAAATCTAGTTACCCTAGTGACGGCATCAACAACGGCTCAGATCGCGAAGAAAATTTTCCGGAGACGTTATCGAGTCAATAATTTCAACAGTTAACTGTATCGCCGATGACGAATCCCTCTGAAGACGTTATCGTTATCGACGATAAACGATAACAGACGTTAACTTTATCGCCGATAACGATAATTTATCGATTAACAACCTTGGTCTCGACGTCTATGGTGCACTTATTCCTATATTTACAAGGAATAAGTGCACCGAAGACCTCAATTCGATTCGACGTATCCCTGCGCTCAGGCCCGGATTAAGGATTGTGGGGGCCCGGGGCCCGAACAGTTGTGGAGGCCCCTCGGAGGTACAAATGCGATGAGCAATATAGTTTTTATTTGTTTTAGAGCAGTACTTGAACCAAAATTGTTTTTTGTGGGGGCCCCTAAAATGTGGGGGCCCGGGGCCCCTAAAATGTGGGGGGCCGGGGCCCTGGCCCCCCCCCCCCCCCCCCTTAGATCCGGTCCTGCCTGCGCTGTAATCACACTTTGAAGGTGTGTGCACACTATTGTGTCAGTCTAATTTGGGGTGCAGACCTTCGGAATATCAATGAATTAACTACATCGGCTGTTTTCCTACTCTCCGCATCGACCAATGTGGCGCTAGCTTCTATGCGCGAAAAATCGCTAAAAGTAAACTGCAAAAATATTGTATGGCGAATAGCATCTAAAGGCAAATTTATCAAAGTGGAATACATTATTCGAAAAAATATTTGGTAGTGGTTGTGGACAATGGTGACTACTATTAAGCCTACCACATATTTTTTCAGTAAAAGCTTTCTATTTCAAGTAATTCAAGTTAAGATGCTTTTCACCATACAAAATAAAATTGATTTACTCCTGCTGATCAACTGTGGGTGTGCGCCAAGCGGGTAGTCCATTGACTAGTCTCTGATGATTCAATTTACATCAGCTCCAGCCTCAGTCAAGGCACATATCATTCAATTGAGCCCCAGCTAGGAAGCAAAATTTGTGGGGTTGTAGGTTTAAAGCTTTTACCATCATTGATGACGTCAAACCTGACATAAACCAATCATTCACCTATTTTTATTTTGGCCACCAAACCCAATATAGACCCAATAGTTCTTCGATGTTGGTCCAACAGTGATCCAACATTCAATAAAAAAAATGACCCGACTTTAACCCGACATTAGATATATTTTTTTCAGTCTGGCGGAATTTTTCAGGGTTTTTCATGCTTCGTGCCAAGCTACTCATTCGAGTGACAATTTATTCAATTGACAAGGATTCGCTTCTCATTAGATGATAGGTGCTCTGATTGAATGAAATCGTTTTGAACATAACGAAAAGAAAAAATTACTGATAAGTTTTTTGGTTAGTGTTCAAATGAATGAGATAAGTTTTTGCAACACTGCATCCAGCAAGATTCTATGCTATGCTGTGACTTCAGCCGGATGCTCCAGCATTGACTATAAGGATTGTTTTCTAGCTTTTGAAAAAACATATTTGGAGGCTTTCATAAAATATTTATGAAGACATCCTTGGAGAATTACACTGGATATACTTGTAATTAGAAGACACGGAATGTGGTGGGATTTGAATCCACGTCTCCGTATCCGCTAGACTGGCGCTTGAACCAACTTGGTAGCAATAATAGTGGTAGTTTTTAAACAGTTTGCATTTTTTCTTGTCAATTTTTGTCATATTATTTTTAGTTCTCTCATGGATCTTTAGCAAATATGTTTATGATTTCATTATTATCATCATCATTTTTTACTGTTTTGAGGATCCTTGCTTTGCAGGGTACGAAAAACGGTTCACGCCGAAAAACAAACGCTTTGTCCTAAGCGGTGCATGCCGGTAACAAAGG
>NC_085138.1:268888693-268889687 GCF_035046485.1 Aedes albopictus
ACCCGATCCCCATCGCAACTGCCCAAAACACGCGTCATTTTTCACTTTTTCCTTCGAACAATGCAACGCGACCGAGATCCCCATCGCAACTCGCTTATCGGTCTCGGTGTCTAGCGACCAAAAACTCGGTTTGGCAAAAAGTTCATCAAACACTATATACAACATCTTCCGGCACGGCACCCTGCCTGCTGCCGTCGGAGAGTTACGTCAATCTTCGACCAAAGATCACATTCAGCCGCGTTGGTTAACGTTGAACCATTTGTCATTGAAATCATCGTCATCATCAAACATTTGAAAGCAGTTTCTTCGTTCAAATCAAACATTTTTGCAACGAAAATGGATTAACTGCATTCCGTATGAGGAATGTAGTGTATTGGTTCCCTTATTAAGCTTGTGGCACCCATTTGCATCCTACGAAAAACAAAGGATTGAAGCACTGTTTGTTTTTTTTTTTAATTTTTTGTTAGAAGTGAGTACCCACGTAAACAAAAAGAACGGAATCAATTGATGCAGAATTCGCTTGTTTTCGAATAGGATGAACATGGGAGCATGAGATTACTGATGGCACACAAACCCCCTAATACAGTGAATACATTTTCGTGATCATTGATCATTGATTTACAACGAAAAATGATGTCGAATGCTTGAGCATTAACAACTATCCAGGCATATATTTTTTCACGGGAATCGCAGTGTTTATCTTATTCCAACTAAGGCGATGTAAGATTTGATAGAAGAGATAAATGTTGCCTGTATTTGCGGTTTTCTCAGGAGTCCGCCTCAGGAGAGCGTTTCTCTTCTCTCTTGAGAAACGAATAGTAATAACAGACTACGGTTCTGGCTCCTCGTGTTTTCGCTCACTCAACCGTGATGTTTCTTCACTGCTCTATTTTCTTACAGGTGTCATCCGTGATTTACTTTACATTACTGGTTTGGCATGTGGCTGCAAAGAATAACTAAAGAGCTCGATACTCGCCTCGAGGAATCCAATTTC
>NC_085138.1:268889710-268890693 GCF_035046485.1 Aedes albopictus
TCACGGGTCACGAGACGCCTCTGGGGAAATTATTTCAAGTATTCTGCCATTATCAACGCATCCCCTGGCATTTGCTTACTTGCGTTCCCGGATAAAAAAATTACCATTCATTACATGGTAAATATTATTAAAATATGACTGCTTTTATTGTTCACAATAAAACACATAGTACACGCAAAACAAGAAAAGCTACCAAAAATTGCGATATGCCTTTTCTACCAATTTATGTATTAAAAACGTACAGAAAATGTGATAAATCATAATTCATTCGTTGTATTAAGATGCACTACACGGCTCCATAGCTTCCATACCTCTACACACAAACACCTCCTTTCAAACCCGAGAAGTTGAACCGGGTTGCGTCTAAAAATAACTTTCGCTTCGCTGCTGAGCTTCGCGTCCTATTGTCTACATGGAATTTTCCACTTGCAAACAGCAACCTGCTGGATGCGGGCTTTTCAGTGCAAAATGGGTCTAGAGTCGTATTTACGAAGACAAAAATGTTTCTGCCAAGTTCTGTCATTTCTTTTTTTTTCATTATTGTGAAATGATTACGGTCAATCAAGTGTGGCTTATCCAAAAACCTGCTGATTAATTATTCTCTATGCAATATCAGAATGTTTTACAAAGTCATAGCAAATTTACAAAAATAAAACATTCGATTGATTTGTCTTTATTAAAGAGACTTTCATCCCTTGGATAAAACATTCGAATCATTAGAACTTTTCGAAAAGTTTTCAATAAATTGCAACTTTTTTGCCTTTGGTCATATTTTAGTCGAGTCCAACGATACATGAAGACCAATACATTAGTCACAAACTTTCAAAATTTAATTTAATTCGGTTCGCTTAGTCCTAAAATACAGTAATTTGATAAACGGAAGTCAAAAACTAGATATAGATAGAAGGGCTCTAATTTCGTGTAAAGTTGAATAATCAATCAAGCCCAAATTTGCACCAATTAAATCAAACTCGTTGAGGAAC
>NC_085138.1:268891193-268891295 GCF_035046485.1 Aedes albopictus
AAATGTAGCAGTTGTAAGAATATCAAAACTCTGCAAAAACAAACAAGGCAACATGAATGTATTTGAAACTATTTCACTAAATTAATGAGAATTGAATTATTA
>NC_085138.1:268891318-268892193 GCF_035046485.1 Aedes albopictus
AGAAACACGTCCACCGCCGCAACAGCTACCCAGGAAGAAAAATTTTAGACATTAGACAACTGTTAGGCACTGTTAGGCATGCTGCTGCTCGAAAAGAATGCAGCATAAATGCGTTTCTTCTTTTTTTCGTTTTGTTTTCTCTGCGGTTGTTGGCAGTTATGTTGACGAAGCTGTTTGCATAAAAATCACAACAGACCGTCGCGAATACAACGTCGTTTGTTTAAAAATCTATTCCGCCGTCGAACTGGGCGCGTTTTTATTAGTAAATTTATTAGTTTAAACTAATAATAAGTGTTGCTCGTAGTGTTCTCGATACCAGCGGAAGTGATTACTCGCCGGAATCCGGCGGTTTCTTCAGCTGGAAAGTTGCCAAGGATGGTTGCCGGAAGCAGGATCAGCACACAGGTCCGCAGGTCCCGGAGGATTTCCAAGGGTATGTGAAGTCGTGAAAGTGAAAACGTTTTATGTGCAAGTGAAAACGGCTTTGTGTGCGAGCTGACCCGGGAGATGGACTACGTTCCGTCGTGCAATTTCTGTATTTTATTTTATTGTTCCGCAATCAGTTGCATTAAGTGGAAATTCACACTGGTGGTTGTGGTAAAAAAGTGAAATAATTATTATTCGCTTACGTTTCTGGAGATCTCTCCACACGACGCTGGAGTGTTTGAAGTGGAGTGCAACCGCCACTCATATTCTGGGCTTGATAAATATTTTTTCTCAAAGTTTGCAAATAGTTGCGTAAGGTAGTGAATTTATGGGCGAAATGCGATAATGATGTTACCCATGATACGAAATCGTGGGCCACAAAGTGAAAAAGTGATTTGAGTAGCGAATACGCGTTTCGTAATCAAAGTTCTGTAGTTTGCGGAGGAAGA
>NC_085138.1:268892693-268893509 GCF_035046485.1 Aedes albopictus
TGACGTATTGGAGCAAATCTGAGCCCGGATTCGGATTCAGTGGCCCAAAATCCTTTGGAGACACATAAGTTTTCTCTTGAGACAAAAAAAATGTTGCGCTGTGTAAATTTTGCTCAATTCCTACAGCATTGATGTCAAAAGAGCAAATAACCACAAAACATTAGAGAATATAATGACGTTTTAAAAAATCTAACATATTACGTATATTAGGGTGTTCTAGAACAAAATCTATCAAAATATCAACTTTTTACAGTTTTTCTGATTACAAATGCGATATGGAATTACATATGTTTCCTTCAATTTCATTGGCATGCGTAGTTCGGAGAACTTATAGGATACTGCATGATGACGTCACGAAGTCGAGCACTGACAGTTCAGCGAGCTTGTTTACATGGACTTGGTCTCTGGCGGAGATCCGGCAAAACTGTTTTTCGATACAATTTCAGTAAAACGGCAATTAGACGGTTTGTTTTGTATTAGTAGAGTTGAATATAATCGATTTTTCCGTATCATAATGGTTTCGGGGCGGAAAACGTAAATTTAATTTTCGCCGCTCGTTAAAAATTCTAACACCTTGTAAACAAGCTCGCTGAACTGTCAGACAAAGTGAGGTTAGATCAGGTGCTTGCAGTACCCTATTGCAATCAAGTATATCTTTCAATTTGTGCCGAAATAGTTATTTATGTAACGAGTTGCAAAAAGTTGATTTTTTCAGTACGAGTCGTACATTTATCCAACGAGGCTTGCCGAGTTGGATAAATACGAAGAGTGCTGAAAAAATCGAGTTTTGCAACGAGTTCCATACAAAATTTTATG
>NC_085138.1:268894009-268919009 GCF_035046485.1 Aedes albopictus
CCATGATCAGCAGGGCCACATCGTTGAACAGCGAGCCCTTATTGAAACGTTCGTGGACGATGACTTCGCGCACGCGGCGATCATGATGAGGGAAAAGTTCATTTCTAGTCTGAGTATCCCATTCACCAGCGCGCACCAGCAAAGTGTCCTGTTGCTTGTTGGCGACACAATGAGCCGCAGTTAGGACGACATTCGGGGCAATCAGCGAACCACCGCATTCGTAGACATTCAACGTGGAGTCCATGACCTTATCTTCGCGCAAAACAGCGACCATCCAGGGGAATTCACCGTATTCCGATTCTCCTTGCTTGTTGCCGGTGATTCTGAATCCCAGACCGTCAGCGTTTCGCAAACCGCACGAGTACTGACTCACCGGGGGTGCAGGGGTATACGTTGGAGGAGGCTCTACCAACACTTGGGTCTTTTCGCAGCATGTGTCCAGATAATTGGCACATTCGCTTTCAACGGTGGAGTCATCTCCAACGCGAATATCGATGATGCCCGTTCCGTCTGTGATGATTTGGTTGTCATTGCACAGATAGTAGGGAACACAGTCTCCGGAGCACTGTGAATAATGAAAAAAGAGGGGATGCAGAAAATGTTAGTTGGTTGTATAATCAAATGTGTTTGAAATATTTTTGAAGAGGTTTATGAGAAAGTAGATCAATCCCAAGAGTTTTTCACACCCGAGCAGGAATGAATAACTGACACATAACTGGAGCATACCAAAGTCAGGTATCATACCAAAACCAGGTATTGGTCGGTTGTCCAGGTATTGAAAATAACTTATTTTGGTATTTTGTAGGTATTGATAGAATACCTCAACGAGTTATTATTTTGGTTTTGAGGACTGATTGAGGTATTATTCAATTTTGGAAAAATCACTATTTGTATGGAAAAATCGCCGATTATTATTTAGGTATTACCATACCTGAGGTCATTATTCGCGTGTTATGCACAGGCAACAAATCAGTTATTATTTTAGGTATTTTACCTCTTTTATGCAGGGCTTCTTAATACCTCATTCAGGTTGTAGGTATTCGTTTTTCCATACCTGAGTTTGTTATTATTCAGCTATTTTCTCCTGCTCGGGCAGACATGCATTTTCCTTGTTAATCAGGAAAGAAACTCACTAGACTACCAAGCTCGCCAAAAGGAAATTTAAAATTATTACTTCTATTGTCTCAAAATTTGCTCATCCTATTTGCTCGTGACAGAAAGGGAGACTGAGGAGCCTCGATCCCTGGGGAGATTTGTTCCTCCCATATTTTCTCGGAATCAAAAACAATTTTCTTCTAGAATAATTTTTCCAAAACTACTCCAGGACAAACGACTATGTTTTGGCTACAAGTGATTTCGATTGTACATTGCATTATTTCTTAACGGATGATGGTTTGTTTTCAATTCTTCAGAAATTTCTTAGGGGATTTCGAGAAATCTCAATAACTTTGTGAAAATTGAACCAAATCGTGTCAAAATTCCACAGCACATAGTTTAAATAAAATACTATCAAACGTATTTATCCAATTAAGGCTGTTATATACATTTTTTAATAAATGCAGTTTAGTATACACAACAGTGACTTAAATAATTATATTTGTAGTACAAACCATGAAAAGGGGGATCAAGTCTCTCAATTTTGAAAATACGGCATATACTTAAAAATTTAAGGAAATCTAACAATTTCAATCATATATTCAACAATTTCAATCATATACTCATCGAAAATACAAGAAAACTTTAAAAGAAAACGAATAGGAAGCCTCTGGAGATATTTTCCTTTTAAATGAACCGTGTGTTCAAAGGGAGATCAAGTGTCACCCATTTTTGAAAAATACATCATAAGACATGCCTCCATAAAAACACAGTTTTGAAAACTTTATCAATAATTTAAAAGCCTTCTGTTGTGTATAAACTTGCAAACGATGTTAACCTGCCGTTCTGTACGGAAAACGGATCTAGTTTTGTGTATTTTCTTAAAGTTACAGTTAAATTAAGTAAAAGGGATCAACTCTACCCAATCTCCCCTATAATTTATTGGTCAAAAAATGTTAAGCTTCTTATCTGGAAATGTTTTTCAAGTTTTTTGTTTTGTAATATTCTTCATCTAACTTTTAAAAAATCTAACGTATGCAAAATTCCTAATTTTCTTCTTAAAAAATATAACTCGAAAATGATTTGTTGGATTGAAATGATGTCTTCGAAGATGTTTGAGGATATTTGAAGGACTTTTAGAAAACAAAAATCCACTGAGAGTAATATTCATTGCGGATCTATGTTAGATGTTTTAAAATTTCAATTTTCCAAAAACCTTATCCTTCGGTTTCTTATCATTTTTTGTGAAAGCTGACTTTCAGCCCCAAAATTGGCAAATCTGATTATCCAATGCTTGTAACTATTATTTCTCAATTTTATTATATTTCTCATCGATTTTGAAAACATTTTTCTAAATTTTTATATCAAAAATAGATTCTTCTTTCCAGTTTCAATGAGAAAACTATATATCCTCCTACATCCAAACATAATTGAACAAATAAAAAAAATAAAAACTCATGTTTCTGAGAAAAATTGATCAGATTGATAAAAACTATAAAACAGCAAAAAAATAGAATAACATTTCACAAGATCACATACATTCCTCTGTAACTCAAGTATGCTATGAATGTAGGAAAAAAATGCATAGTTTTTTTTTTCATTAAAACCTGTAGATAGAACCTATTTTTGATAACAAAAATTTCAAAAATTGTTTCCTTTTGCTGTTTTGAAAATCAAAGAAAAAAAAATCGAGAAAAAAATAATTAGAAGCGTTTGACCATCCTGGGCTACTAAGAAAGTTTTGAGGTTAATGTTTGTATGTTTGTTTATCAATGACCTTTTACACAACTGTGCATTCGGGTCGTTGTGAGGCTGAAAGTCCTTTTCCACAGAAAAATAGTAAAATATACAAAGAACAATGTTTTTTGGGAAAATTAAATTTATATTACTTGTAACATAGATGCGATGAACATTACTCTCAGTGTATTTAAGAGTGTAAAAGACTTTTAAATATCCTCAAACATCTTCGAAGACATCATTTCAACCAAACAAACTGTTATGGAGTTGAAGTTTTTAGAAGAAAATTCGTTTTTTTTTCTACGCCCTTTAGTTAGTTGAGCCCTTACTTAGTTGAGGAAAAAATGTTACATGTTGATGCAATAGTCAATGATTCACAAAATTCAGCGCGTAAACAAAATCTCATTCTATTGAAAAATATCGAGTCAAGAATGGCGAATGTTGCCAAATTGTGTTTTGGGCTGGAAATGCCCAAAAGACATCCTAACATACTCCAAGCATTTCAAGCATTCTGCTTTTCAAGAGAAATTTTCGATTTCAATCAGTTATTATAAAATTTTCTGCTCTATTGTTTCCTGTACAGTTATAATTGAGCACTTCTCTTTAATCCATTTATTAGGTTATTATATTGCCGAACATAACATAGCAGCAACTTCCGTAGTTTTCTTTTCGCTTGAATAAACATACGATCATACGAAAACTATCTAGGGTAAGGGTACTCATACCTTCATTATATGCAAAAAATATTTAGGGTATGAGTAGACTGGGTGGACAAATTCGTTTTTTTGAAACAAAGTATTTCCGATTCTTTTTAACGTCCGAAATAACTGTGCAAAATTTGGGAGCGATTGGTTGCGTCCACGTATTTCGCATTACGATTGAAATTTGTATGAAATTTCGTATGAAATCGTATTTTTTTGAATTTTTCTCATAAGTTGAAATTGTTTGTCTAAGACTGTATAACTTATGACGTAAGTAGAAGACCGAGAAATTACCGAAGACTGCAAATTGATACGAGGCTTGTGAAAAAAAGTTATACGCTTGCCAATATAGGCCAAAATTTGAGACTTTATTATTGATGTTATTCCTAAACATGTTAACACTTCTAAGATTCCGGGGTCCGTGGCGCAATTGGTCACACGTTTGCTTCATAAGCACATGGTCATGGGTTCGATCCCAGCTCCGGAACTTTCGTCAGTTGCTCTTTCCCCCTGAGAGCAGTTGACACTCAGACATGTCCAAACACTGCACTGCACGAGGAGTCGATGCTCAAACACACCACCGTGGGTGTCAAGCCACCACCTAGCTCTCCGTGTTTCAGAACGAACACGCACCGTGTCTGGCTCAACACCGGTGTCGGTGGCGGTGCTCAGGCACTGGGCACGGTGTTTGCCGCTTCTGGTAACACGGAGCCCGAGTGTTTCCGATTATGCAAAACACACGTGCGAGTTCAAGCGCTCGGTGCCGTTCATTCTTCAGCACCAGTTGCAAATGCTGTTGGTCGACGACGAGAGTGAAGTACTTGGCGGCTCCTTTTGTGTCTTTCTCGTTCCTTCTGACTCAGTGGCTCTGATGCAGCCAAGCTACCACGCACTGTGGCCGAGCTCACTGCTTCGGTGTTTCATACAATCGGAAACACTCGGCCTCCGTGCCCAACCAAAACTGAAGCACGGAGCCGAAACTGAGGCTCGAGTTATAACACCGACACGAGTGTTTCGCCAGTCGCACTGCGTGTTCATCAGTAGAAGCTGAACGAAGGTGGTGATATGAACACACACGGTGGTGTGTTTACGGGCAAACACGCCACCGGTGCAGCACGGTTTGGTGTTTTGCCCATGTCTGGTTGACACTAACCCTCTTCTGAGCCCGTGGCTCAAATGGACCCCTAATCGGACTGGAAAAAGGAACAACCTACACCCACACATCAACATCCTCGTGCCCATCATTCTACCATGATAGTATAGAAGGTGAAAGCAGCGAAACGGCAACCAGTTCGATATAGTAGAATTAAAAAAGAATACATTTAGACGCTGTTCAAAGTGTAAGTACAGCTCCAATTGGAATCGCTCACGCAGTGCCATAGTGGACAACAGAGCTATAAATTGATTGAAGAATAAAAAAAACCCTTCAAAGATGTTAAGCTAGGCGAGCCTATCTGAGTCGTATGGACCCCAACATCCTACTCCGCTTAAATATTAAGCACCCTCGGACAATCTGTAGGTACGTTATAGCTTTTGTCGAGCGTCGGATCGCTTTGCGGTCTTTGACAAAGTTCTTTGGCATATCTGAGGTTATATCTAAACGTTAACCCAAATTTTGCACAGCTATTTTTAATGTCAATATGGACCAAAAAGCTTTATTCCGGGTTGATGCAATCAAATTTAAATTTTACGACATTGACCCACTCTAGTGAATACCCTTACGTTCATTCTATGTGAAAAACAGACGATTTTGGCACCGATTTTTTTCCCGTTCTTTTTTATTATCATGCATGCTCATCCACTCGTAACTAAAAATGCAAAAATTAAACTCACACCCACAGCAGCAAATAAAATATTTCAAAGAATTTCCATTGACATTTGTATTCGTTTTCTTAGAATAATTGAATAATCTCAAGGAGACATAACAAAAGTGAATCATTCCGTGTCTCTGTTATCAAATAAAAATGAACTGCCCCAGACTAGATTAGAAGGTTATCAACTTTTTTTTCGACTAAAATTAACTCGAATTGGAGCACACAATCGGAAGAAAAATATTGGTATAACTATCGGGGTTGAATATTATGGTTGATATAACTCCACTCGGGATTACCAGGTTACGAGTGGGTAAGACCCACCATGGTTAATCGTGTCTTTGAAAACATGTATAGCTCATTATGAGTATGTGCCGTAATTCGGGGTAATATTGATCAAAATTTTCGATCTTTCTTGATTAATTTCCTGCAAACGGTACACGTTTTATATTTTTAAATTTTCAAAACTCTGAATATGTGTTGAGCTATTTGAAAAAGTATCGTAAATCTTTAATTCATGTTTAAATTTGCCTTTTTGATCTCTATTTTTTATATTGTTGATTGGGTAACATTGATCATCTTATAAAGAGTACATATACTCACAGTTGGCGACGGTGGTGGCGGTTGGGGTTGGACCGGACGTGCCGCTTGCGGTGGAGCGACGGCTGGTGGTGGTGGTGGAGCTGGTGCTGGTGTTGCAGCAGCCGGGTTATTGTTGTTGTTGTTATCTGGATTGTTGAAAACCGACTCGAAGAGAGAATCCAAGTCATCTTGAGCGCACACCGCTCCGACTAGAAGTACCACCAGCGCCGCGGTGGTGGAATACCGAAGCATCATTTTGCTTTTGATGTTACTATGGTCTGAAAAGAAAAGGAAATTCGGTTATTCGTTTCTAATTATGATGAAGTAACGGTGGTATGTGGATATGTGGTACCCTCTAAGAAAATCAATTTGAATTTTAGTCTGAATCGATAATATTTACTGCTCAACAGTAGGATCACTGAGGTTTGTGGCGTAGTTGGCTGCATGCTCGCTTTATAAGCGAATTTATATAGGTTTGATTCCCACGCGCAACTTCTTCCCAAAGCGATATACGCTGAACCTGTTCGGAGTTCATCATGATTATATCAAACCGGGAAACTTGGATATCATCGAACGGCAAGTCCTAATGATCTCTTAATCGGACTGGACAATGAACAACATCCATCAAATTTTAACATTCTTTATTTAACCTTGGATATTAGGGTGGCCCCCACTTATATGAAAAACAATAATTTCGAAAAAAAGCCAAGTCTTACCTCCTGAATCAGTTGTTTTGGACTCCTAGAAGTTACGTTCAAAATTTGACCAAAATCGATTAAGCCTGACGGGACGCTCAACAAGCTTGAAGTTTGTATGGGAAAACTTGGCCAAATGTATGTACAAATTTTTTAGTTTTTGAGTTTTGCCGTTAGGTGGTGCTGTAAGCGTTCAATAATTAATGCCAAAGAACTTTGTCGAAGACTGCGAATTGATCCGACGTCCGACCGACCAACCAACGCAAATAGTCGCGCACTTCTCGTCTCATTCTCGGTAACCAGTGCTCCGATTAAGTTAAGTCAAATGTACGTCGACAAAGAATTCCTTTTCTTATTAGAAAAAAGCAAATCTTCATACGAAAAGATTGAAAATTGTTTGACTGCAACGCAAGATAGGGAATCGCGCCACTTGGGCGGTGGCTTCTATAAAATGACCGTTGGTTGGATAGTGAAGGTGTTTCCGAATTCAGATATTTAAAAAAAAAACGTTTTTTTGTTGTTCAGAGAGATTTTTGCCAACACTTTTTTGGAAATTTTAGACGGATCATGCTAAAACCGAGCCCACAAAACGAGAACGATTGCAAGTTTTAATTCCCTGAAGAAGGTGTAATAAACACCGAAACGTCGGATGAAGAACGATATTTAGTCGTTTGATTGCGTTTGATGACTGCGAAGCCGAAAAACTTTCCTGGTTATATATTCGTTTGTTTTCCACTATAACTCAGTCAAATTTGAACCAATTGACACAACCTTTGGAATGTGGTCAGATAGGTATAGTATCTAGCCGTGTACAACATTTCAAATCAATTGGTTCAAAATTAACTGTGTTATAGTGAAAAACAGACGAATATAGAAGCCATCGCCCAAGTGGCGCGATACCCTATTAAAATTTTAGTAAATTCCATATTTTTAAAAACTGTTCAACTCAAAAACTGTTACACCTAAAAATTTTTGAAGCACGGTCTCAAAATCAGTACGTAATAATCAAAAATATTGATCGTTTGGTCGTTAACGACTTTCATTTTATTTTGTAAAGTAGTGTAATAAAATCCCATATACTGATATTTACTGCTAAAAATCCGTTATCGCTATCTGACGAAGGAACCTTACAGTGTATTAAACAATTGTCCGTACAGCAATTTTATAGTCAAAATAATTTTTCATTCAAATGATCATAACTTTTTTAAACATCGTCAACTACCTTAGCACATTTTTCATATTTTTTGTAGTGAATATAAAACCTCCAAAGTAGCTGCATATGAAAGCCTTAGGTAACAGCTGTAATACAAAAAAAATTGAAAAAGTTTCATCGAGTACATACTGAGATATAATGTTTTAAAAATGTGTTCAAAAATTCTATAATTAAGTTCTATAACTTCCAGAAAACTTATTCGATCTCGCTCAAAATTTTCCCAATGGAGCTTTGATATATGATTGGCCAGAATTTCAGCGTTTTCTATTGACGTATAAAAAAGTTATGAGCATTTGAACGAAACATTATTTTGGCCAAAAAATTGCTGTACGGACAATTGTTTGATACACTGTATATAGTCATCTTTCGTTCGTTGCACTAAGCTCTTAGCCCAGTTAGTGAAAGACCTTCACTAACTGTGCTGAGTTTTCAGGTCAAAAAATCTCTAACAATAGAAATTCAGGGCTATCAACCTCGACAAATCGTGCTTCACGTCAAAAAGTGACGTTAACCTTCGTTTTAATAACAGAAATACACTAGAACTCCAATGGCGCTGTAGTCACTTTTCTCATTCAATTATTTTAATAAATTTAATTGCAATAGTTGACTACTTTTAGGTTTCCACCTTGTAGAGGATCTCTTGTTTTGGTAAATAAAATTTATTTCACACTTCTAGTACCGCTAATGACGCTGTAAGGGTGTGGCAAACTAGATGTTAGTCACACGAACAGGCGTGACATTGGACTTCTGTGGCTAATTATTCTAATGTTTTAATTGGACGTTTAAGCCGAAGACTTGCAGCACTGCTGAAAATCGGGAGTCTCTGTTAGCAGCGCCGCCATGGATAAAGGTGACACTATTCATGAGAGTATGTGTAAATCTTCATACTCGCACCAATATACAATAATTTTATGCAAAGGTATGATCTTAGCTCAACAGGCGGCGATGCCGTCGGTGACGCTTATTGCCGTTAGTATAGGAAAATGACAGAGTTCCATGTCTTCTTGATAAGGTAGTCTTCGCTATAGCCCACCTAACGGGCACTGAGTTCAAACGAAGCCCACCTAAACGCTATCAGAACAAGCATCACATTGTTTTTCTGCAATTTATCATTGTTATAACTCACTTCATGTAAGTTTCGCATCCAAATATACAATGAATGCTGAATATTTAACATGACATATTTTAGCAATGGTCTTAGCTTCTAAAATCATTCTGTACAATATTGGATGACTGCCTAATGGCAAATACGTGATATCGTCGGTTTCCTGCAGTAGGTGCACAACTAAAAGAAATGCGAATTTTCAGAATGAGCGTTTGAAAATTGGCAATCTTGAAGCACCTGCTACAAGTTCACTTATTTATCTCATTATTCGACAAAAGTAAAAGAAATTTGATTGTTGCATCATGAAGAGAGACTGAAGGACTATCTGTTTCATGAATTTTGGATTACTATTTTTCAACGACTATTGAAAAATTGACTAATTTTGAGTTGTGCCTTTATTGCGGAAAATTGGTGAAAATACAAAAAATCTCGCGTTTTTCAACGAATTTCGCAACGGGTCTTTGTGAGATGAAAGTTTGCAAAGTTTTTCATCATTTGCCATCAAAATCTTAAAAATGACAAATTTTTAGTTGTGCCCCTATTGCAGGAAACCGACGATATAGTCTCGGGCCGTTTTTGGACACTTTTTAGGCTAAAAGTTAGGATTTGAATCGCTTTAGAGAGGTTTGTCTGTACGTTCAACAAAAACCGGCAAAATCTGAGTGCGGTATTTTACCATTGCCAAGTATTCGACCACTTTCGACAGATATATTTTGACCGGACAAACGAAAATATTTTCTAGTCAATGAAGCAATACGTTTTATTGCATTGTAATCTTTAAACTTATCGGCAACTGTAAAAATAAATGTAAAATTGACAAGATTTCAAATCAACTTCCCGGGTCGAAAAGGAATGGCATTTAGCAACGACAGAAATACTACTCAGTATTTGTTTTTAATTTAGTTATCACTGCACTTAGCACATAAAGACCTGATGACCCCTTCGAAGCAATTAGTTTTATATGTATATAGCTGATTGAATTGCACACTGAAAGTACTTTAAATATTTGGTTATAACAGCTACCAAATTTGTCTGAACTTATTACATTTCATCTACCTAATATCACAATCAATACCGAATTTTATTTATAGTTATGATGCTTTAAGTGTTCTCCTGGAAGTGAATAGACACGAATCTTGTAGAAAATTGTTCGATTTAAATGTACTGTCAAGATCTGCTTAATATAAAAATGATATTGCAAAAAAAAACGATGCTCAAACCGGTCAAACAAGATAACAAAGCGATCAGTTAATCACCACAACAAACATCACCAGAACTAATATCCTAGCAGAATCTACTTACAATGCAGAACAGAGGTAGCACGCTTCACAGCTCACACACGATTAACTTGACCCGTCGGCAGATCAAAATCATTTAAGCCAGTAAACCTGCCTGCGCTGTTGATGAGGCTACTTTTTGGTGGTTCCCTAAGCCGATCTCGCAACGGCTTCCGCCGAAGTCGATCGATCGGGTAGGGCGCGATCGCACATAGCACCAAACGAGATTTGGTAGGGTGGCGGTACCGATTACTTTACTTTTCAATCATCATAAGCAATCTGTTACTATAAGTTTGTGTTCCTTGCTTAACTGTGACATAGTTCGTAAACTGCTGAACCACATAGTCCACAGTCATTAAACAATTTATAGTGCACCAGAAATACTAACTTTAAAATTCGAAGATACCAAAGAAATGAACAAGATTGTTATTCTACAACCTCGCCGGGAATCGGTCCCATACCCTATATTCTGATCTTGAAAACGACTAAACCGACCGGGACAGGTTAGCGTTGATGATTCGGCTTATCACCGCTTGCTGCGCGCGTGTGTATGTGTGTTTATTGTAAACTGAGGTTGGAAACCGGTAGCACGGAGTTCGCTGGGATATCCCCATGGTTGTAGAAACCCCGCTGTATCGCAACGGTAGAAAATCGCATTTGCTCTCCCGTCCCGATGATCATCGTCGTCTGCCGTCCGTCGTCGTGTATCAAATCGGTTCGATGGCCAGGCTGAAGCCCTTGCATGACTTTGTTTGCTGGATGCTGTATGCCTAATTAGCATGATGAGGATATGTAAATTATATCTTTAATCAAATTATTAAACAAAGGATATGTGAAACTTCATCATCCTACCAATTTATTGATAGAAACTCATTGGTGTTTTTTTTTTCAAACCATGTAGTGAATCAACTCGAAACCTTCATTGAAACTACCGATCCATTGATGCCTCCTTCATACGTGCCAATGCTCAGATTAAGAGCCTGTAAAATTTAAATATCATGAAAGTTGATGGAAGTGTTTTTCTATACATATCTCAAATGCTCTTCATATTTTCATAACTTTCTTTCAGTCATCACAGCCTCACCCACCTTCTTTATACCTAGATTGTATTTTTAATTTCTCCCAAACATTCCACCTCTACCAGCAGATAGAGGTGGATTTTCTCTTTATGCTTGAAATTTTGTACGCAATATTCATATGAGTATCTTATAATTACGAGGTTTCGATAGAGCTCGTAGAAAGGAACATAAGAATCACAGGCATTAAAAAGTCACCATTAACTTCTTTTTTAAAATATGTTTTAATATCGTACAAAAACTAATCTCGTTTTCTTATTTTTGACGCTGCAAAGTCTAACACCGTACATCAAACCGTTTTAATTAGATTATATTTTAGATTTTAGAGAGGCGTTTTAAAATCTTTCCCTGTGTTATAGGGATAGGGATTTTTCAAAACATCAGCGCTTTTGATCTTCTTCTTGATGCAACATCAAATCACCAATAGGACAGATCGGTGAAGTACTAGATTTGCAGTAATGAGCTGAATTTTAGTATGGTGAGAAGGCCAATTCTCCGTTTTTGCAATGAAATGGTTCAAAAAGAGTGGGTATTATGATTTCTTGCTTAATTTGATGCTGTTTAAGCAAAACTTTGGGCAACAGTTTTGCTGTTTTCTCCATTTCTTGCAACATAAATAACATAGTTATCCAAAGTTTTGCTCAAACAGCATCAAATTAGGAAAGGAATCATAATACCCACTCTTTTTGAACCGTTTCATTGCAGAAACGGAGAATTGACCTTCTCACCATACTAAAATTCTACTCATTACTACAAATCTAGTACTCCTGAACATTAGGGGACAAGGGTGTTTCCAGAAAGTTTCCGAAAGTGACTTCAGGGGTATTCCAAGGGGTTGCCAGAGCCATTAAAGGCTTTCCGATAGAGACCCTCTGAAACGCCCCCGAGACCACCTGGCTCCCCCTCAAGCCCACTGAAACGCTCTTAATACCTCCAATTACCCTCTGAAATCGTCTGGGACCCAACTAAAAAAATCCTTGAAACCCCACAGGAGCATCTGAAGCACCTGAAGAAAAACTCGCATTGTACAAGACTCTGTCTCTTTCGGTCGATTTATATGGCCACGTATCGTGGACGTTGAGAGAAACTGATCGGAGAGCCTTTTAAGTTTTCGAACGTAAAGTGCTGCGGATAATACTAGGCGGTACACAGGAGTACGGCATGTGGCGGCGACGCATGAACCACGAATTTTATCAAGTATACAAAGAGATGGAAATAGTGAAGCGAATAAAACACGGCACTCTGCGGTGGGCTAAGCACGTACCGCGTATGCCGGAGGAACGACAAGCTAAAACCATATTCAGCAGAGAACCAGGAAGGGGCCGTCGGCTTCGTGATAGGCCGCGCACTCGTTGGCTGTTTGCAGTTGAGGAGGACCTAAGGGCTCTTAACGTTCAGAGTGACTGGCAGCGATTGGCCCAGGACCGAGACTAGTGAAGGCGAATGCTTCATTCGGCGTAGCCTCACCGCTACGAGTTGTAGCCCATCAAGTAAGTAACATTGGTCACACAATTTGTTTCATAACTTGAGACTGCGTACACCAAAACAGCTGATTTTTGGCCCAGTAATGGTACATTATATGTAGCTTATACCATAAAATTTTCATCAAAATCGGTTAAGTATTTGCGGAGATATTGTGAATCCTGAAAACTGCAATTTTAAAATTTTGTACAAAGAGGATAAAAAAATAAGAAAACATTTTTACTCTTTTATTTTTAGAGCCAGAAATATTGAACCAATTTCAATGAAAATTTTTCTGTATGTAAAGTATACATGGTACATCATATGTAGCTTGTACCATAAAATTTTCATCAAAACCGGTCTGGTATTTGCGGAGATATTGTTGAACCCTGAGATCTCCAATTTTAAAATTTTGTGCAAAGAGGATTCACAAATAAAAACACATTCTTACTGTTTTATTTATAGAGCCAGAAATACTTAACCGATTTCAATGAAAATTTGTATGTATGTGAAGTATGCATATCAAAATGTTGTGTAAAAATTTCGTTCAATTTGATCCAGCCGGTACAAAGTTATATTTGCTTAAGTGGCACCCGGTCAGTTTTTTTCATATTCAAAGTGCTACAACTTTGAAATTATTCATACAAAATGGCTCAAAATTTTACTAAAAATATATTTTTAAATTAGTATTATACTGTTAAATTTTGATAAAAATCGGAGCAGTGTTGGTAGTTCTATAATCAAAATTGTGCTTTACTGACCCTTAATTTCCGAAAATTTACTATGGAGCGCCTTTGTGCAAAATTTTAAAAAGGTAGGTCGATGGTTTTATCTATATATCAACCAATACTCAATCGATTTTGATGAAAATTTTATGGTATAAGCTACATGTAATGTAGCATTACTGGTCCAAAAAAAAATTGTGTGACCAAATTTTAACCGTATCACCCTTTATGTTTTTGGCCTAAGGTCCCGTCACTACAGTGAAGGAATTGCCACCTCAGGCATAGCTTTCGGTGGAGCAGCTTTTCATATGCAGTCGCTGGATGTCAAAACACATACGCTGCAGCAACCTCATCGTCTATGACAGATTTTTCAACCGATACGATGAGCGGTTGAAGCAGGTTCCATGGGAAAGCCGATCATAGAGCATCTCAAGGTACAAACTCTTGAGACCTCTTCAACACTTTTCTCTGCTGTGTATATGAAGATTATGACACATTATGACCCATGTTTTGGCGAAACCAGGTCCATCATTTCACGTGTTGTTTTGACAACCACAAACAACGGTCAACAATAAATGAGAGCTTGATAATTTGTTTAATATAAGCATAATTATCATTATTCCATATACCTAATCAAGTGTCCTACTCCATTACGCCATGCTTGGAACCCTCCTGAGACCCCTGAAACACTTCTGAGAACCGTTTACGCGCCCTAGAGACCTCTTGGAATCATCTAGAGATCTCCTGAACCCCCTTGAACCTCCTGAGCTCCCCTGAGACACCCCTAATACCTCTTGGTACCCCCTGAGATCCTCAAAAACGCCCAGACACCTCCAAGTGCTCCCCGAGGGCCATGGGACCTTATGAAACGCCTCTGAGACCATCTGAAATCCCCCTGGGAACTACTGAAATGTCCATGAGACCCTTGAAGCACCTCTGGAGCCCTCCTGAAACCCCTCGCGACCCCATGAAACACCCCTGAGACATCCCGAAACGCGTGAGACTCTCTGGAACAGCTCTGGAATCCTCTGAAACCCCTTGAGGCGCCCATGAGCCCCCTGGAACCCTCCTTAGACCCACTGAAATGCCCCTGAAATCTTCTGATGCCCACTGAGACCCCCTTAATTGTAATGTGTGTATCTTGGTGTCAGAAAATCAAGTTGAGTATAAGCTCTGTATTTTTGATTTCGCTTTTAGGCATCAGAACTCACGAACCGATCAACCGGTCTGCATATTTTTTGCAGAGTTCGATCCGTTTTAAGAATGACTGGGTTCAGATGTAGAAAAGTTACGAAAATCAGCTAAAAAGAAGAACAATTGTGAAATTACTAAAATGGTTATGAGCGGGGAAGAAATTCAAAACGATTGCAATAGAACCAATCTAAAATGCGGAGCTGGAATGACCCCACAACAGTTGTCGAACAACAACAACAAAAATGACAATCAACGTCCACTGGGACAGGTAGTAATAATTATATCATGTTGTGGGTTCTATGATTGTATAGCATATCCAAGAATTCCCTCTGATCTACAAGCGTAATCAGTGATCTATTGGACTATTATGTATGAAGGTTATGCTTGCATAAGCCTCAAGCAACTATGTGCTGTCAAGTGGTGAGGTCGTTGTCAGTTTGAGGATCTCCAAGAACTTCCTTGAGTATAGGTCATCGGATCTACTAACGTATTTCGTTGTCTCTAAAGGGGCCATTAGACTGTTTGTCATAATGACAAATATTTGTCGTTGTAGTCCGACATTCATCCGAGGTTGCCATGATTTACGTTGTGTTGGTCATTTGTTGGGCTTGTTTGGCCAAATATTTGTCATGTCTAATGGGACCTTGAGATATTTAAGACTAAAAGGGCCATTGAACTGTTTGTCATAATGACAAATATTTGCCATTGTAGTCTGACATTCATCCGAGGTTGCCATGATTTACGTTGTGTTGGTCATTTGTTGAGCATAGCATGTTTGGCCAAATATTTGTCACGTCTAATGGGACCTTAACGTTCATACTCACACAGCCTCAGGATACTATGATCTATCATGTTTTGAGTTTGAAGAATCTTTAAGGGTTTCCAAGAACTCTCTTGAGCGTCTGAGGCCCCCTTAACCTTCTCGAAACGATTTGAAATGCCTTGAACCGTTTTGAAATGCATGTAAACCCCTTTTAAACCTCCCTGAAGTTCACCTGAGAGCCTCTGAAGCCCCCTAAAACCCATTTGAAACCCCCTGAAACGCTTTGAACGCTTCTGAAACCCTCATGAAACTTTCGTGAAATTCAACTGCGAGCCTCTTAAGCCCCCTCAAATTTTTCGGAAACCTTCTGAAATGCCTTGGAAGGCTCTGAAACGCATTGAAACGCTTAGAAACGCCTCTGAAACCCCCATGAAACCTCAATGAAATTCACCTGCGAGCCTCTGAAGCCCCCTTAGGTCCCTCTTTAAACCTCTTGAAATACTCTGAAACACATTGAAACGTCATGGAATGCCTGAAAACGCCTCTAAAGCCCCTATTAAACCTCCGTCATCTTGACCTGCGACCCTCTGAAGGCACCCTTATACCTTCTGAATCTTTCTGAAGGGTAATGAAACGCATTAAAACACCTCTGAAATCCATGCGAAACGCACCTGAAAGCCTCTGAAGCCCTCTAAAATACCTCTGAAACCTCCTGAAACGCCTTGAAACGCACTGAACCGCTTTGCAACGCCTCTGAAGATCCCGTGCAGTTCACCTGAGAGCATATGAAACCAACTAAAAGCCCTCTGAAACCTCCTGAAAAGTCCTGAAACGCCTGGAAACGCCTTAGATCCTCCCGCCTTAAACTCCTTTGAAATCCTGCTGACCCCCACCCCATTACATCTGAAAGCCTTGACCCTCTCCCTATGCATCTGCAATCCACTTAGGTAATGAATCCATTTAGGTAAAATTTCTATTTAGACAGTCTCGACTCATTACCTAAACAGAGGTACGGGTGTAATATTATTTATTCGTAGTGGATTGATTTCATTGATTCAATACCTCGGATCTACATTTTAAAACTACGAAATTTAAGTTGACTCCCAATAAAAATGTTGCTTTAAACACAACACAGTTTTCAGCAATGGACAAACATATTTTAATAGACAAATACAGGTGATAATTTAATGAGTCAAGTGTAATTACATGAATCAACAATTACATCATACTGTTTGCAATGCTTTTAACAGATTTGCAACATTACTTTTTGCTTATATTATCTGTTTGAAGTTGTGCGAAAAATATACATCATAAAAGCGAAGCGCGAACAGTAACCAAACCGGTATTATTAAGGAAGGATTCCTATATCAATTGAGAACCGGTTGTGAAAAAAAATCCACTAAACTTGTTATTGCTACCCTTCCTCTACACTTTCAGACTTCTACGAATAGTCGGGATTTCTGCCAATTATCTCTCCCCATGACGAAGAAAGCTTCATGAATAAATAAACAGATTAGGAAATACATATTTGCTGGTATTTTTTATGTTTATTGTTCGGCGATGACACCAATATTGATAACTTAACGTACGAGGTCATCAAACGACTGATTCGAGAAAGTGTAACATTAGATAGGAATACAGTAACCGTTCGAAATAACTAGGTCGAAGACTATCAATCGATAACTTTTATGACAGCGTGTAGCTACTCAAATCGAAATGTCGGCTTTGCATCTGCTGATCAATCCAGGATCGGAAGTGGGACACGTCAGCATACACTCCTGGAGTTGTCTCACCACAGCCGATGCCCCACGAAACAATTCCGGTCTGGTGGTAGCTCTGAGCGGATCCTTGGATGGGGCACACCAGTGGAGAGCCTCCGTCTCCTTTGCATGCATCCTTTCCGACTTCTCCACCGGCACACATGAAGCTGTTGTGCAACACAAACTTGGGTCCCAATCGAGTTGACCTCAGGGCTGTCTGACACTGTGCGTTGGGCACAACCGGTAGTTCAACTTTCTTCAGTATAGCCTGATATGTTCCTGCCTTGCCGAAAACATCCTTTCCCCAGCCGGAAACGAAACAACGTGTGTGGTCAAACTTTGCATTTGGTGGGGGTAAGCATACTGTCTGAATTCCCTCGTCCAATTGGAGAGGGGAATCCAAGAATAGCAGAGCAATGTCGTTGTACAGCCCTCCTTTGTAATATTCCGGGTGATTCACGATCTCGACCACTTGACGATCCTATCAGAAAATGAAAAATATGTTAAAGGATTGTAAAAAGAGGAACAGCTTTCAAGTTTACCTGATGAGGGTAGACCTCGTTCTTGGTTTGAGTATCCCATTCTCCAGCGCGAATCTTCAGTTGCGCTGGTGACTTGTTTTGAACGCAATGCGACGCCGTTAGAACAACACTAGGGTGTATCAAAGAGCCTCCGCACAGGAACACATTTACCACCTGGTCTAATGCTTGTTCCTGTCGCAATACCGCGATCATCCATGGGAACTCTCCGTATTCGGATTCATCCTTGCCTCCCACGATGCGGAATCCAATACCATCAGGGTTACGCTTTCCACAAGTTGGATTGTCCATAACCGGTACCGTAGGAATTTCACTGATCTGTTGGATACGAATAGCTAAGTGAAGATATTACATCTCCTAATCAACAACCACTTACGATATCTTCTTCATAGCAGCACCCCGCTAAGTAATTCACACAAGGATTGTCACCATCGAAACGAATATCAATCAACCCTGCCCCGCTGGTTGACTCATTGGTGCAGAGATACCTCTGAACACAACGTTGTCCACGCTCGCATGCTGCCTAAAAAATGAAATAAAAAACGATCACCAAAAATTCGCTAACCTCCACGCGCACTGCTAATTACCTGGGATCCTATCGGAGGGGACGTCGGTCGGGGTGGGGAAGCCGTACTTGAAGCGATCACCGTACCCGGCGATGAGGTAAACAAACTATTGATGAGAGCATCCAGATCGCCATCCTCGGCGCTGGTCGCAGCCACTGCGAGCACCACGAGCAGCGCACACGATAGCACGACGGCTCGACTCATTTCGAATGCTGGAAAACAAATGTCAAGTTTCGTTCAAAGCAGGTTAATTTATAAAACCAAACGGCAACGGACGTCTGGCCGATGGCGAGAAGCATGACTGTAGGTACCTATATTCTGTAGGCAGTAGTTTGCAAATTTGTTATTGCGGGATGGGGGATAGCCCTATACCTATAGGCACTATACATGAAAAGACGAAAGGGAGTCAGAAAATTCAAAGAACAGTATCGGCAATCGGTAGGTACTAGGAATGTGTAACGGAGTAGTTTCTATATTCAATTAATTTATTCATCAATTAATTTCACGGATTATATGGTTACAAATTATTCTCTGAACACGAATTAAATGATGCTAAATAATACAAAGATTTCGTTGTCAACAATTTTATCTAGTCATTGTAAATTTTTGGATGATATATTTGTCTTTATATATGAACGACATAGGCGCCAACTTGTGACGTAGTTGGGGGGGGGGGGGGGCGAAGCTCTTCAAAATTGGACAAAATTCATCTTTTGTCACCTCAATGCACTAGTTTTCACGTAAATATGCCTTAACTAGATAAACTGCATCGAAATATTCCGAATTTGATTGGTTTTGAGAGGCCTCGCCCCCCCAACTACGTGAACGAGGTGAACAAAACGCTCTTAATAATCTTGATCACAATTTTACCTAGAAGTTATTGGTGTTACTTCTAGTTATACACAAAGATACCTACAACACCATTGTTTTCTACTCAGTGTACACAATATGGAATATTATGGGGGTAAATATATTGGTGCAGTTCCTAATGCTAGCTAAAATAAATTATACTGGAAAGGTAGAGCATGTGACAATGCAAATTAGTTTCAATCTATTGAAAATGCTGATTGGATGCAGAAGTTTGTTCGCACCATATCAACCACACTGTACACACTAAGTTTTTTTTGCCGAATCTCGGCAAAACGTTTGCCGAGATTGGCACCGCCGAGTGCTCGGCAACCATCTCGGCAAAAAATTGATTTGCCGAGATCTCAGCAAACACATAACTGACAGCAGACGATATTTTTGCCGAAATGTCAGCAATAATATTTGCTGAATCTCGGCATGTTGTGTTTTGTTTTAGTTTTGGAATCAAAAAGAAAAAAACATCAAAATGAAATGATTCCTCATTGATCTTGCACCCGCTTGGAAATACGATGGAACAATTTTGCTACGCATATTTATTTAGGTTTACATTTGCAATAAAAATAACGATTTTGCGGCACGCGACAGTTATTCCTTATTTACTCCAAAGGCAGCACCATGCAGGGAAACCACGGGAAACACCAGACAGCTCCTCGAACGCGACTGTGCAGTATTAAAATGATGATGCCGCCAACCTGTAATAAATTGTAAATGGACATTAATTGCCAATAGTTACAATATTTACAGAATAAATTCATTCTTGAATACTTACTTACACTTTTCTGCGCTCAGTGTTCTTCCATTTTTCGGATATCTCCGTGCAGCACTGATTTATTTTTGTTTGTCTTTTTTCCACCGAGGTGGCGGCGACAAAAGTGACAGTTGTGTTGCCGAAACTCGGCAATGGATGATAAAATTGCTGAATTCTCAGTAATCTCGTTTGCTGATTTCAGTAAAATCTATGCTTGCCGATAAACTCGGCAAAAAATGCTGTCAGTTTTTCGAGTTTTCAAATCATTTGCTGATATCTCAGTAAAACATTTTAGACAATCTCGGCAACCATGTTCTGTTTGCTGAAACGTCAGCAAAATGTTGGTTTGCCGATTGAAGTCAGCATATTTTTCTGCCGAGCTCGAGATTTGGTTTTAAGTGTGTATATATTTTTTTCATCAAGGCAAATTACAAGGTCCATATAGCTGAAGTGATGAATCCATGGATATTTAGCTAAACTGTGCTCGTAAAGTGAGGATATTTTGACGTCCTTGGACATAAAGCAGAGATGCTCAGATTGTGCATCGTAAAGCCTTGCCAATTGCATCGCTACCCTTGAAAAATGCATTCAAAAATCAGCAAGATTCACACAAACCTGATCTGAATTCGGACAGTTCAAAAAATGAGTTCACTGCAAAATATTTTTGCTGGTAATCAGCAAACTTTGCTGATTTTTTTTGCGTGCTCATTGCATGTAGCAATACAAATTACTGAGTATCAGCCACCAGGGTGCGAGGCCGCCATTTTTAAGAATCCAACATCTTGTATGTAAACATTTGTGTATCCACAAAGGAATCCATTGTGGATACACGATAGATGTTGGCTCCTGTCAGATGCATTAGGTGGGATTAGGGCTGCCACATACGTGGTATCAGCTGAGAAGTATCAGTAATTATTTTTCAAAGTTATGAACCATCCAGCAATTTTGACAGTTGATCAGCAACGTTGTGCTGAAATTCAACAAAAATGCTGCTGAAATTCATCAACTTTTTTTGCTGATTTTTTGCGAGCTGGAAGCATTTCACAAAACTTGGTGTGAATGTAATTCGCTAACTGCAACGACTGACAGCCGTCAAACAGTTGACAATTGCTGTTGGACGCACCCAGAATGCACTCAAAAACATCAAAATGCAGCTGTAGTGCATCCGAAAAATATCGCAACTCTGTTGACGTTTTGTTTTTGGCAGATAGCGGTGCAATAACTGCAAAATTGTTGCACTTACCGGACTTGCAGTTAAAAAGCATTGCAGTTAAATCATTTGCATCGAGCGAACGTTTACTGTAGCTGAAATCCAATCAGTTTAGCCGTATAATATTGATTGCGTCAAGCTGTCGCAGCTCGCTGTCGTAGTGTTCGATTTGGGTAAAAATTAACCTACTGCGCAATCAACACAAATAGAGAAAATTGAGCGAAGAATAGTTTTTTTATAGGTCAAATATGCTTAAATAAAAGAAAAACTCTTTTGATTTTTACAGCTAAACTATTACATGTTTTACCCTACTATTAGTACACACGCTTCTCGCAAATAACAATAATTATGAACTTCCTAGAAAAAGGTAAAATACTTACCGAAACGTAGGACAGTAGATGCAAAAGGCGTTTTAGCTGCTTAATATAGACTGAAAGAGCAGTAAAACTAGCGAAGTACTCGTCAATTACAGTTATGAACTTAAAGCCCCCAACTAATATCAATAGACTTCAGAGAAAGTAGAACCATAGCCTCCGCAGGGAAACTCCTGGATAAATCCTTTAGAATTTCTAAAGTTATCTTTTCTGGAACTCTTGGATAAATTTCCAGATGAATTCCTGTAGAAATCCGATGGAAAATGGTGAAGGAGTCCTCGGAAAAATCCTAGAAGAATCAGCTTCGCTTAAGCTATTGCACTCTTATAGTTTGTACAACCCGTTGAAAAAATCTCGCTTTCTGTACTCAGCATTATCGTGGTGCTGACGGTGGTGGCCAACCGCGTGAGTTACGGAAGGTTAAGAGAAGCTTACGTTGGTGCTCCCCTGGAATTTCAACCGAACTATTTTTGTTTGATTTTACTTGTGGGAATATGAATAAATACCAAGCCTTTCGGAGGATGGACCAGTGGTGTAGCCAGGAAGGACTTTTGAAGGGACCCTTGAAGAACCCTTGACCAATACATAATCCGATTATTCAGGTACCAGAAAACTTCTAGTACAACATCAAATGATGCAGTGGTCATGCAGCAAAAAATTCATGAGTTTAATGAAAATAGAGTTCATCTTTAGGAGTTGCATAGTGGTTCTTACTGAAATTTCTGGAGTTGCTGCTGGAACCCTTTTTTTATTTCAGTAGAAATTTCTCCAAAGATTCCTCCAGCAATTCTTTCAAAATTTCCTTCAAGATTTTTCATAGAATATTCCAAGAACTTTCTCTACAAATTCCTCAAGATATTCCTCCTGGCGTTTCTTCAATTTTCACCCGGCCATTCCTCCAAATTGTTAAATATCAGCAGAAATTCTCTGACAGACTGTAGAAAAGTTTCTCTAGCGAATTCTTCAGAAGTTTCATCAGAGATTACTTCAGTAATTTGTCAGTAATTCCTCACGAGGCTCACGCGCAGCTTCCTACTAGTAATCATTCCGAAATTTATCCAGAGATTTCTTCAGAAATTGTGATTTTTTTGCAGCGAAGATTTCTGAAATTTTCATTAGAGCTTCTCGAGAGGCTCCTTTCTGGAATTCCTCCGAAGATTCTCTATGAAACTCTTCTACAAAGTTCCCACAAGATGTTCCGTTAAAAATTCTCCAGAAAGTTTCCAAAAGATTCTTCTAGAAGTTCGTTCAAAGGGTTTCTGAGAAATTCCTCAAATATTCCAAAAGGGATTGCACCATAAACATCTCTTGGGATTCATTGGGACCTCTGTTCAGGGATTTTTTCCGAAATCACTTTCAAAATTATTTCTTGGAGTTTCCCAATGCATATCTTCAGAAATATTTTGTGGAATTACTGCAGATCATTCTCCAGATTTCCAGGCAATTCTTAAGAGATGCCATCGAAAAAATCCTTTTTTTTAGATGTATAATTGAGTGATTACTCCAAAAGTTCTTCCAGATTTGTTTCAAATTTCTACTGAATTTCTTGCAAAATTTTCCTCTGGCGTTTTTTTTTATGAAAATGTTTCAAAGATGTTTGCCCCTTTCTAAATGAACTTCTGAAAAAAAATCCATGGAAGAATTTCTAATGAAACTGACAATTATGAAAATACTTGAAATACTGAAGGAGCTGCTGAAAATATTTCTTAAGGAATTTCTGAAAAAGTTTCAGAAAGAATCCGTGAAGGAACTTCTGAAAGGATCCTTGAAGGTTTTTGTTAAATCAATCTTCTGTCTAATTTATCTGGAAAACCCGGAGGTATTCTTTAGACAAATCCCTGAAGGAATATCTGAAAGAACCCCAGGAAATTTCCCGAAGAAATCCTAGAAGATGTTCCTGAAGAAATTCATTGAGAAATCCCTAAAAAATGGTGGAGAACCCTTTGGTAGAATTAATTCATAAATTTATTAAGAAATATTTAGAGGAACCCCTTTATCATCAATTCATGGATTTGATCAAAGAATTCCCGGAGAAAATCGTAAAAGTTTCTTTATAAAGGAAATTCTGGAAGAATGTCTAGAGAAACTCTTGAACTTCTTCAAAATATGTGGGCTTCGTGGCCGTGCGGCGTCAGTTGTTTAGGTAGTGTGAGTGCCACGGAGTGAGGGTTCGATTCCCGCTCCAGGCGGAGGAAATTTTTCGTCAAACGAAAAATCCTCCACTGGTCCACTGGGTGTTCCTTGTGGTCCGTTGCCTAATGTTAGTGATTGGTTCAGTCTGTGCAACCTCTGGTTGAGGACGGTGTAGTGTTTTTTTTTTTTTTAATATAATAGTTTAAATCTTAGTGTAATTAGTGTAGATTTAGCTTTTAGTTGAAATACAAAAGAAAAATAATCATGACAATTTTCAAAGGATTTTCTACAGTAGTTTCTAGGGCCATATATAGAAAAAATCTTAAGGCATCTTAGAAAGAAATCCTGGAAGAGTTACCGAGAAGGCATACACGGAGCAACTCCCGAACGAACCTCTGTATAAATTTCTGCAGGAATCTCTAGAAGAATACCTACCTTTCTGGATAAATTTATAGAAGAATTTCTGAATAAATTTGAAAAAAAAACACGATGAATTCCAGCAGTTCCTGAAATAGCTCTTATGAAGGCAGTCCTGTAGATATTTCTTATGAGAAGAGAAGTTTAACAAAGTGTGACGACCCATACACAAAACTCAGAGGTCCCATTCAAAAAGTTTGCCATATGGGGGGCGGGGTGTTGAAACAGATTTTGCGTAACGCAATTATATTGAATATTCAGTAGGATCGGGAATCTAGTTACCCGTCGTCAAATAGGCGATTCCTAACTTCAACCATTAGGCTATTACCCAAGTAACACACATGTTATATAAGAGTTACGGCAGTGCAAGTTTTGGTTGTATGTATAGAAGTTAAATTGACGTAATTTTAACACAATGCTAGAATAACGTTAAATTAACTTCTATACAATCAAAACTTGCGCTGCCGTAACTCCTATATGTTTCTTGGGTTACGGGAGTTTAACTGGAAATCTTCGAAGAAATTTTAAGGATGTCATCAAGAGTACAAACAGAATCCTTTAAAAATGCCATACGTAAATTGCCATTTAATTCTTCCAAAGCAACAGTGTACGTAGAATATGCCACCGTAAGCGAAAAATAGGCAACAAAGAAGGCACGGCAACAACGCTTTGTTTTTTCGTTAGCAGATAATGACAAAATCGCTCCCGAGTTTGTTCACAACAAAAACGGTAGGAATATTTGTCTCGTTCTATTCACATCGTGATTTTCGCATTGTTTTACAACTGAAACTCGACTCTGAGGATGGCAAGAGTCTTAATTCGTCCAAACGCTCATGAATTCGATGATGTAGGTCGAAAATTTCAACAGAAAAGCAGAAATATCGGCACACGCACGGCAAGCGATATTTGTTTTATTGCTCTCATCGCTTGACATGCAATTGTTGCGGAGCG
>NC_085138.1:268919509-268944509 GCF_035046485.1 Aedes albopictus
AGCTTGCGAGCTAATCCGCTATCAGGGTGGACTTGGAAAAAGTTACAAACCGTTTTTTTTTTATTCATTTTTTCGTGTGTTCGAGAGCTGATATTGCAATAACAACGAATTAGATGTGTACAGTTGCTGTGAATGAATAAATTCACCGTTTGAAATTTAGCCATGCGTTTTAATCTTCAAGCAGAAAAATGAGACTTGTTTAAAACAATAAAATGCATGTTTGATTTTCAAACTGAGCATTTACCTATTACAAAGTTATATTTCTTTGTTCTTACTTAGAGTTTAACGATCAAAACAACTAATTCCTATCATTTCATATAACGTTAAAATCTTCATTTGTTTCAACAAAATGGGGACCATAAACATGGCCCGGAATCACTCACACATCTTTAAAATTCTTACCCCAACATCGCCACAACGAAGAAAGTGTAGCAAATCCATCACTCCAACTTCCAAGTGCAGTTTTGGCCGTGATGGATAACGCGCAGGTACTCAAGACTGCATCCACAACAAGTTAGTCGGTTTCGATTTCTTGCCTTTTTTTATTCGTTCTCGCTTCCATCCGCTTGTCTAGTGTCTAAAAATAGATTTCCGAGCTGCCGCAGGAACTGCCTTCACCATCACAATCACTTCCCGGCTTTGTTTGTGGCAAAAATGCAGTCGTTTAAAACAATCTGTTATTTTATGTTGAAACTACCAAATCTCTGTTTGTTCTAACAAACTGTCAAAAATTTCGGATAATGAAAATATTTGTATTATCAAACAATGGAACAGATCAGTTTAAACTAGAAATTAGTTTGTCGCTATAGCAAACTGAAAAATCGGTTGATTTGAACTAGAATTTAATTGTGTTTACAATTTATTTTTCTGCGTGATTTCAAACAAGCGTCATTTGTCTTCACGTAAGGAGCAGGTCCTAGGATGGATTCCCGGCCGCGCGAACAGCAACATTTCTCCGTCGACTTGATCAAAAATATAAATTCTCGAATGATAGGTACTTGCTGACCATCCTTCGTGTAACTGCTCTCACGAAATGAACAAATGGATAATGGACGCACACATGACACATGTGTGACGCACACACCTAATGGACATTTCTTTTGAAGAACCAGGTATCAGTAAATCCAGAGGCTCGTCCTCCTCTGTTTGGGAAAATTTGTGCCATTCCCATGAACACGAGTATTCCAAGTAACATTATATCCCTTTCGTGACGGAGCGCAAAAAAGTGAAATTTCCATACAAATTACTTAAATTTAGCTCTCCAGAACTCTTAGATTTCCCAACAAAACAACAATTGTTATCCCTCATTTGAAAGAAGCACTCTTCATCTTCCCATTTCTAGCTTTGACTACTTAGATAAATCGAAAATAACAAAAATACGACAAATAACCAGTTAGCCTACTGGTTAAGGCTATGGATCACCAATCCGGAGTCGGTGGGTTCGATCCCAGTTCCGGTCGGGAAAATTTTCTCACCTCCCTGGGCATAGTGTATCAATGTGCTTGCCTCACAATATACAAATTCATGCAATGACAGGCAAAGAAAATCCTTCAATTAACAACTGTGGAAGTGCTCGAAGAACACTAAGTTGAAGCGAGGCAGGTCAAGTCCCAGTGGGGGACGTAGAGCCACAAAGAAGAAGAATAACGACAGATAAATATTTTTCATGTTTTACGGTTCTTGTCCATTTTTTGTTTATGTGGTAAATTCCACAAGCAACATAAACAAAAGTTTGTTTGCACACATACAAGTATAACCAATAATTCAATTACTAGAACAGTTTACATTACATAAAACAAATACTAAACAGATGAAAAAAAAATATGCAAACCTGTTGTTGCTCAACAACACAATTGTGCTGGTTCGTCACGGAAGGGATATAGTCAAATAGACTACAAATAGATCCTTATAAGCATCATAAAACCAAAATGAAAAGTTTTACGTTTTATGGCGTTTCGAAAAACCTCTACAAGACCATCAAAATGCTACTTGGCATAAAGAGAGCCTATAAAGCTCCTTACCACAGCTGATAAAGAACAACAGAACAGGCTGAAGAATTAGGTTTCTGAAGGTTAACGAGGATGCATTTCTTCACTTTTTGGTTTTTCATTAAATAACAAAGAAATATTTTCAAAATTTACATTCAGAGGAAGGATCAAGCTTTCCTCTGATTTTTTTTCCTGTTCCGTTTTTACAAAAAACAATTTCTTAACAAAATTAAAAAAAAAATGATTTGTGAAAAAATTAAAAAAAAAATTTACTAGGAAAAAAAATCAGAGGAAAGCTTGATCTTTCCTCTAAATGTACACTGTGGTGCATAATTGATTGGACAAACGACGATTTTCATACAAAATGGCCAAGTTTGAGATGCTGTAACTATGGTTTGCGTTGATGTATTGAGCTCATTTTTTGATACGGAGCTGCTAATATCATGAATTTTATGTACATATATGGAGTACCAAATGTTTTCGATCACAGGTTTGGGCGTGGCAAGGCGTTCAAAATGTGCAAAAGTGATCGGACAGCGGTACCCCTTTGATTTACACGCGTGCCGCTGTCCGATTACTTATGCACATTTTGAACGCCTTGCCACACCGAAACCTGTGAACGGAAACATGTTGTACTTCGTATACGTAAAATTCAGCATATTGGTAGTTTCGTGTCAAAAACTGAGTTCAATACATCAACGCAAACCTAAGTTACAGCATCTCAAACTTGGCCATTCCCGAGCAACCAAACGTTCAGATAAAATAGCATGTTTGGGCTTATTCAGCTATGCGAAGGAAGATGAATAGCATTCTATACAGCTCAGAAATTAAGTAATTAACCGACCTTGAGTTCACAACAAGTACACTTGTGCCGCTGAAAAGAGCGCTATTCAGCTTAGATAAAAACTTCGAAAAACTAAAAAAATGCACTTAATTCCTCAAAAGTAATTTATGTAATAGTACATGTGTAGAGGTTCCAACCCGGGAAATCCCGGGACAAAAAATCCCGGGATCTTGAAAAATTCGGGATTTCCCGAATCCCGAGATAACACTTTTCACCGTCCCGAAAATCCCGGGATTCCCGGGACATACATTTCTTACAATATTGTTTGCTTTGTTTTGGATTTGAAGAGTCTCTGAAACGTATTTGAAGAGTCGTGATATTTTTTCGAAACTCGCTTCCTAGAAAAAAAAAAATACCCAAATGTAACATAAACCACTTGAACTGTGTGTAGACGTCAAAACTAGTTGGAATTCGACTGAAATGATGTTGGAGCACTTCTTTCGCTGTTTTGATTGCATCAAAGAGACACTTTCCGAAATGAGCCTTACAAGTCTGTTGGACTGTGATTTCAAGGTTGCAGTAAAGCTTCAGGAAGCTCTTCAGCCAATCAGACTCGCTTCGTAAGCGTTGGGAAGACGAGATGCTACATTACTGTCTGCGGAAGGCAGCTTGAGTTTCTTGTTCTCGAAGCTTCAGAAGTCACTCCAAAGTTAGAAACGACCGCCGAAAATAAATAATAACAGCGCAAAAGTTCGTTTAATGTCTTCCGTTGCCAACGTAAGTGCCAGAATGACTGGAAAGCTTCTCGAAAACGCAAATGATTAAGTTCTTCAAGGAACCGGGAGTTCGATTGTTGTAAGACTGCCAAAGGCTGACCGATAATGGTGCTGCTGAGTTGAATGGTTGAATGCTAGATTGTCAATGCAATGATTGATTTTTCAAAAGTAATTGCACAAAAGCAGTCAGTTTTTGAGCTACATGGTAAGTTAAACCAAACCGACGTCAACCAATAGGGAGCACATCTTTTCGAACTCTGGAAATATCTGTTCTAAAAAGCAAACCTCACTGTCCGACGAAATCATTATTAACATTTGCTTCTTGAAATCGTATTTGCAAAGAACGAATTCAAATAGAATAGGCCATTTACTTGATTTGAACCATTATTTTTTTATTGATGAATAAAGCATATTCCTAACCACAAAATTGCGTTTTTAAGCACATTGAAAAATTTCCCGGGATCCCGGGATATCCCGGGACGAGCAACACATTTTATCCCGAATCCCGGGACAAGCAAATTGGTCGGGAAATGGAACCTCTATACATGTGGGATCCAAATTGACCCAATACCTTGATATAATTTTTGTTACTTACTGGGATTTGAACTCGGGTCCTCCTCGTTGAAAGTCGGCGCCTAACCACTACTCCATGTTTGTGTTGTTAAACACTGCGGGATTTCACTCAATGTGCTGATATAATTTATTAGAGCTCGATCAGGATCATGTGTGAACTTTCTCTGAACTTGAAATACGCTGCGAGACTAAGCTTTTTGAACCGAAGGTTCCAAAGAAGTTTACGTGGAACTTCTTGTAAACTTCCACAGTTTGACATTTTCAGTTTGTTTTGGTTCGTAATTCAAACAAGTCCAAAGAAATAAATTAGCGCCAATATCAATAATTCAGAAAAGTTATCAGTGACAACCCGAGTAGAGGTGAATAGCAAATTTATAACAACAAAATCACATAGCCTGTTTTTATATCACAATTTGTTATTGTTAATTAACTTATCAAAATATATCATTTTAATAACAGGTTTTGTTGGGCAATCTTATTTTGTTTTGTTCAAGTTGTTGAGATCATAGGCACCATGAGAGACGAACCAGCCAAGGGCTGAAAGTCTCTTTAATAAAGACAAATCAATCAATCATAGACGCCAACTTAAGGGGAGGGGGGCAAGCATTGTTTTGCTCAACCCCCCCCCCCCAATATTTGACAATTTTTCGATTTTCCCATCCAAAAAATAAGAAAAACCAGGCTTTGCCCCCCATTAATTTGATCAAGTTGGCGCGTCTGATTGAGATATATGTATCCACAAGATAACATTTTAATAATATATTTTGTTGTATGTAGATCAAGTTAAGTTATTATTCTGCTACAGTGTGAGCTGATGAACAATAACACAACAATAACAAGTTCACAAATTTCCTGTTATTAAGTTGTCATTGATCTAACAAAACATGTTATTGGATAAGTCTTCCAGGAACATTATTTTGTTATGATATTTGTTATTTTGCCGCTTATGACAGACGAGTTCGTAACATAATATGTTATGCTAATAACATAAAAATTACTGATTTCATTATTCAGTTATTAGGCATAAATAACATATTTTGTTATGCTGTTGATATTTTCTTCTGTTCGGGTACGATCGCGTCGATTTCCGGCACGCTGGTGTAACGAGTGAGACAGACGGGGTTGAAAGCATCCAGCAAAGCTGGAAGACTTTTATCTGCAACCAAAAAAACTCCGGCGGAATCCTGGGAAGAACCGCCGCTGCGGGGCCACACAATACGGATGCTTTGCGTTTATTACAAGTAAGTACGTTGCAAAATTATAGTGAAACAAAGTGTACTTGTGAAATTAACACAAGCTGTGGCTGCTGAGCTCGTTTTCCGAGTGACTTAATTGAATGAGAACTGCACCCCAGCTCCGCTGTCGTCGAAGTTTAAACGAAGTTTACTTTTGGTACGGTTAATATTTATCCGAACTTTGAGTAGTAACAAGTTTAAAACAAGTTCGGAATGGAAAATTTCAAGTTCTTGGAATATGTCCCATTGAACTATATTTGAGCTAAAGAGGCACGCAAAAGTTCAACATGAGTTCGGTTAAAATTTGATTGAACTCTGCTCTAAAGTTCAAGGTAAGTTCTTTCTGAACCTCTTTCCGACTTTAATATCGTTAAGAGAAGTCGAAAGCTTGTACATCTAGGGTATCGCGCCACTTGGGCGGTGGCTTTTATATTCGTCTGTTTTCCACTATAACTCAGTCAATTTTGAACCAATTGACTTGAAATGTTGTACACGGGTAGATGCTATACCTATCTCACCACATTCCAAAAGTTGTGTCAATTGGTGCAAATTTGACTGAGTTACAGTGGAAAACAGACGAATATAGAAGCCACCGCCCAAGTACCGCGATTCCCTTCTTTCAAGCTCATAAACAATATATGAGTAACTTTTTGGAGAATGAAGTTTAACGAAACCGGTATTGAACCAAACTTGAACTTCTGAGTTCGTTCTTCAAGTGGAATCCGAACTTTTGGTTGCTTGAGTTTCTTATGAATATCGGCGTTTATCCGATCAATTATGCACCACAGTGTATATGGAAACCGATTTTGAAAATATTGCTTCGTTATTCAATGAAAAACCAAAAAGTGGGGAAATGCTTCCTCGGTAATCTTTAGAAACTTGATTCTTCAGGCTATTCTGTTGTTCTTAACCAGCTTTGGCTTTATTGGCTCTCTTTATGCTAAATTGAACTTTGATGGTCTTGTAGAGGTTTTTCGAATCATGATTCTTCCTCTAAATGTGTATGGAAACCGATGTTGAAATTATTGCTTAGTTATTCAATGAAAAATCAAAAACCAAGAAATTAAGAAATGCATCCAGTTTGCATTAACTTTCCTTTTGCATCATGTTGGAAATAACTCGCTGACGTAGTATAAGGTTTGGGTAAAAAACTAACCCTAATTCCAAAGGAGGGTTAATAGCAGCTTTGCAGCATAAGAACTGTGTCAAAAAAATAAATCATACCAACCTGCTGTTTTTCTTCATTGAAGTTCCAAACGCCAACAGCGACGAATAGTTCAGTATTAGAGTTGAGATTGTAACAGTTGGTGGACGTAATAACAATGTTAACGTCAATCAGAGTACCTCCACAATGGAACACGGTTTGTGTAAACCCAAAAATTTTCTCCAATTTAGAAAAGATTACTACATTCCATGGGAATTCGTTTCTTTCAGAGTCTCTGATATCTTCGTTGTACAGTTGGGTTGACTACCGTACACCGCAATCTTCGTAAAACCAATCGGCGAAAGGCTCTTCCGTTGTAGTTGGGTTTAGAGTTGTCTGTTCGGTTTTTGTAGTTCTGACAGGTCTTGATGAGGTATAGTTTAGAAACATTGCAGGTTCCTCTCGTTTGCAACAAACTTGTTCAATGCCACTACAACCTCCAACACTCAAAATATTCCTAGAAATGGAGATACCATTTTAATAACAACTGTTTACACTGAAAGAAACAGTTTGTCCATACTCAGCTGCACAATTTTGACTTCGGACGCAATCAGCAGTATGTGGATTGCAACTACTAAAGAACTCATCCACTGGATCCGGCATTGCGGTTCTTCGGTAAATAAGCTCTTTTGCTTGAGGATGCCCGAGGACACCATGGAAAAATAATATCACCCACAGTAGATCAATTCGATCCATTGTTAAAACGTAACTGACAAGGAACTTCATCATTAGCGCAGTCGTTACCGAAAACCACACAATCTTTCGAATGGCGGGATTCCCAGCGTGTATGCTGAATCAGCCTAATTATTTATGAAATTTTGGAATTTCCATCTGCTTGCGAGCTTATCTGCTATCACGGTTAATAAAAAAACATTCTTCAGAAATGTTCATAGAAATTTGTCGATAACTTTATATTTTCATGGGGAACAACGTGTTTGGTAGGATTATCTGAATGTTGAATCATACTTTACTTACTTCCCAGGATTGTTTATCCGTACATTCCTTAAACTCGCAAAAGCAGTCCTCGCCTTCTTGATTCGGGCAGCCAATTCGAAGTCATTTAGTCACGATCAAGCGAACCTACCAGGATCTCGCCGATTACGATGGAGAACAGTAGCGGTGATAGTATACATCATTACCTCACTCCAGCGACGACCCGGATGGGAACGGACAAAATACCGTTGTGCAGTACTCTGCACGAAAATGCCCCGTACTGTGCTTCAATGAGGCCGATGATATTCTCATTGACACCCTTGTGCCTGAGGGCACTCCACATGTTTTTGTGATTGTGACGATCAAAAGTTTTTTCATAGTCCAATGAATACCAAGTAAAGAGACTTTTGGAATTCATTGATTTGCTCCACAATGATACAAAGCGTGCCAATATGGTCCACACAGGATCGTCCGGCACAGAATGCTGCTTGCTTCCATCGGAGAGTTGCGTCAATCTTCCCCTGTATCCGGTTAAGGATCAATTTGCAGAAGACTTTGAAAACGATACACAGCAACATAATTCCCCGCCAATTATCGCATACAGTTAGGCCACTCTTTTTGGGTAGCATTACTATGACGCCTTTCATCCAGTCGGCCGGAAATGCCACGGATTCCCATATGTTGCAGAATAATTGATGCACCAGCTGTGCTGTTAGTACGGGGTCAGCTTTAAGCATCTCAGTTGATATGGGATCGAACCCTAGGGCCCTGTTCGATTTCATGCTACGGATTGCTATTTCTATCTCCTGCACTGATGGAGCTTCGGTGTTGACACGGGTAATGCGCCGAACCCTTGGCGGATCATGCTGAGGTGTTGATGGCGTGGCCGACACTTGAAAAGGGTTTTCAAAGTGCTCAAACCAGCGTTTCAACTGATCAGCTGGGTTGGTCAGTAACTGTCCAGACGTGTCTTTCACGGGTATCGTAGCATTCATCTCAGTCCCACTAAGACGACGTGAGACATCGTAGAAGAGACGGATGTCGCCGGTGTTAGCGGCTTTCTCGCCTTCGTCGGCTAGGAAGTCCGCCCACGCTCTTTTTTCCCGTCTTAATGAGCATTTCACTTCACTTCCTTCTCGAGAGCCGAAATCGCTGACAGGCTACGGCTTTGGCTCCTCGTGTTTTCGCTCGCTTTATCGCGGCTTTGCCGTTCCTTCGGTTCTCTATCTTCCTCCAGATATCACTGCTTTCTCTTGGTGCGTACTTCACCCAAATTATTCTCGCTGGTGGCGATGAAGGCATTCTTGATGACGCTCAATTGAATTTCTACGCTTTCACCTTCTGGAATGTCCGCAGCACGGCAAGCTTTCAATATTATTTATTGGTTCAACATTTCACTTTAAAGGCGAAGTTAGATGCATTTCCTCATATTTTGATTTGAGATTTTTTATTAAATCGATAAAATATTGCTACGTTATATTTTCAAAATCCATTTCCATACACATTTAGAGGATGGGTCGAGGTATCTCCTGGTTTTTTTTTTCTCCTGGTGGACAATGTTTTTCATTTTTTCCAAAAACCATTTTTTTAAATTAAAAAAAAACTTTTTTTGAAAAAATAACGAAAAACAAAGGAAAGGAAAAAAAATCAGGAGATACCTTGGCCCTTCCTCTAAATGTGTATGAAAACCGATTTTGAAAATTTTGTTCCATTATTTAATAAAAAATAAAAAAAATAAGGCAATGCATCCTGTTTCGCCTTGATGAGAAAACAATATGTTTTACTGATACACTTTCTATAAAGTATGGAACGTCTTTAATAATTTATGTGTAACATTGCGCATTTTCATGGAACATATGTTCATTGTTCATTCTTTATGGAGCGTTTTTATTTATTTTTTATTACGGGTGGAATAAATAGGCTGCCCATCGTATCACAGTTCTGAGGTTCGGCCTTTGGTTGCCATTCATTTTATATTATTTTCAAACTAAGTCACAGTGACTTTAGCACAATCGAAACATGCGCTGTCCCCGAGCAAAGTCGAATAACAACACCATAGCAAAATGATAACTGGTGCTCACTCCAGAATTCATTTACCAATTTTGTGTTATCATCCTGATAATTCATGTTACCGCACCTGTCAAACTCTGAAGCGTCATCATCGACAACAACATCGGAAGTTAGTTATCAATCTAGTTATCAATGGTCGAGAAAATATCTCACTGATAACAAAATGAGTTTTCAAACAGATCAATTCAATTGATTTACCAAAGTTGTTATCAGAATGCCCCTGATGATAACATAATGAGATATTTTAATGATATCGTGGGTATAATTGGTTGTAATCATGTTTGTTATGAAGCTTTGCTCGGGATCGTGTCTCTTGTAACGGCTCTGTTGCATAGGAAGCCATATAGAATCAAGAAAAGAGCAAATCGCTAGCTTTGCAATACATAGGGTTTGGGACCATTTGGGCAGGGGGACCTATTTTGGGCACTTGGTGCCATAACTCAGTCAATTTTTAATCGATTGACTTGATTTTTGGAACACGACCAGATAAGTACAGTTTCTAGCCATGATCAAAAATTCAAGTGAGTCGGATTGAAATTGACTAAGTTATAGCAGCAAGTGCCTAAAATAGGGCCCCCTGCCCAAATGGTCCCAGACCCTATCATAATAATTTATACGAAAATTAAAGTGTGTAATCTAAACCATACGAACCTGTTGTTGTTCCTCGGTATCGCTTACGTCCCAAACGCCAGCAGCGACGAATAGTTCAGTATTAGGATTGAGTTTTTCACAGTTCGGGGACGTAACAACGATGTATGCGTCAATCAGAGTACCTCCACAATGGAACACTCTTTGTGTATAATTAAAACTGTTTACTGATATTGAAAAGATTTCTACATTCCATGGAAATTCGCCACTTTCGGTGTCTCTGATATCTTTGGCATAGACATTGTTTGACTGTCGAACACCACATTCTTCGTAGTAAGGCTCTTCCGTTGTAGTTGGTTCTTTGCGGTAAAATATTTCTCTTGTTTGTGGATACCCGAGGACACCATGGAAAATCAATATCACCAACGGTAGTACTATCCGAGCCATTGTTAGAAGGTAACTGACAAAAAAAAACTAATCATCAGTGCAGTGCTTACCAAAGAGCACACAATCTTTCTAACGGTGGGATTCCCAGCGTGTATGCTAAATTAAGCCAAAGAAAAGCAAAATTTTGTAATTTTCCATCAGCTTGTGAGCTTATCTGCGGTTAATAAAAAAAATAATTCTTAAGAAATGTTTATAGAAATTTGTCGGTATGTTCATACGTTGATGGAGCATGACGTGTTTGGTAGGGTAATCTGAATCATACTTTACTTACTTGGTAGACTATACAGTTGGACATGTGATGCACGTAGCAACTGAAAGTAAACGAGGGTACAGATCCTCATACTCCTTTCGTTGGCTTAAACCGCAATCGAATTAATCTTCTTCAAAATTGTTGGTGGTCATCCAATTTCCCATACATTTGGACTGAAACTCCCCTACAAACTTCAACTCATTTGCGCCATCTCAGTTTTCAATCGAATGAGCTGAATCTTTCACAGGTTGTTCTGCTCGCCCGAAGGCACATTTTTAGGGGGTGCTCCGTGGATTTAAACTACGTTTTTTTGTCGCCATACAAATGAAGACCGGTCTAGTGTACCAGATTCCAACATCTGTCTTTGATTTGATTGATTGTTTATACTTAAACTCCATTAAACAGCCCCCATGTTGAATATTCTGGTCGGTGTTTTTTTTAACTCCGGACATCTTCTTCGTACCAAATATACTAATATTGCATGATTTAGGAGCCAACATTAATTATAAGCCACCATCTTGGATTCCAGATCGCCATCTTGGATATTTTGGTCACCGTATTCTGCCTCCATACTTATTCCCATTCCAAATATTGGGTATGTTATATTAATTTTTAAAGCCTCTATTAAACTGCCATCATCTTAAATTTCGAACCACCGCCGTCTTAGATTTTGGAACGCCATCTTGGATATTCTGGTCGTCATTTTTAGACTCTGGACATCTTCCCCATACCAAATATACCCATATTGCATGATTTTAGAGCCACCTTGAATTATGAGCCACCATATTGAACTCTCGCTTTATCATAAACTCTGGACAAATGCACAAGACAGATTCGGAAAACGAGACGCAAAAAATATTGTTTGTTTTCTGAAAACATGTTAGAAACATTATTCAAGATGCACATGTTTTTTTGAAATCTATATTTTTACTATGGATGTTTTTAAAAAACTTCTGCAATACTTTTATATAACATATTTTGGAACTTCTTCAGGTGCAACATGTTTCTATGTTGTTCTTGGGAACCCTCCTAAGCAAAGACTTGGACGATGTTAAATCGGAGGAGGAAGTTGGATTAGCTATGAAGGAGCCGTGTGAGCAGGGATAGGGTGCGACTCAAAACTCTTTACGTGCCGCACACGCTGCTACGAGACAGCACAACAAACCAGAAGGAGACGAGTACGTGCAATCGGTTGTGTGATGCTCGCTTACTTTGCCACGCGCTGGAGCTCTCCTGTCTCTCACGCTATGTCGTATGCACTCTCTCGGTGCTTGTCTCCGTGCTTTGCACTTGGCTTGATAATACACCCTTAAATAAAACAACACAGCGCACGAGTAACTTTCACGCAGCGAGCAAAAAGACAAAGGAATTTTCACTCATATTTGTGTACGACTGGATCAACGCATCTGCGTGAAAATTCTTTTGTCTTTTCGGTCGCTGCGTGAAAGTTACTCGTTGCGCTGTGTACATCGAGCTTTGCGTGTACGCATGATTGGGAAAATTTCGAATCAAACGACCCACCTTTTGTCAACCCTTGACAAGCTTAACAACTTGGCCGAAAACACAAACTCTTTCATTAAATTTATTAGGAGATTTTTTTCTGTTTGATGACAAGCACAGTACCGACCACCGTGCATTACGCCCTGCGCCGCAGAGCTAGTGCTGCGATTTGTCTCTCGCGCAATTACGAAAGCTCTCACTCATACGTCTCTGTCTCTCGGCAAAACGGGAGATAAGCACTTGAGATTGGGTGAAGCACATGCTTTTTTCGCACCGCACGATGCATGCCGCCAATCCCTGGTGCGAGCTAGGAGAAGCCAGGATGACACAGAGCCAGTAATCATCCGACAGGTGGCCGAAGATGCCCGGCCTTCGAGCAAGTGATTGCAACTTAGCCCCAGTGGAGGTAATCCAAATCAACCTCAACCACTGTGAGACTGCACAGCTATTGTGGAGCCAAACTGCGATGTTGCTATTATTTCCGAGCCATACCGAATCCCCCACAGTGCTTACGAGCTAGAAGGAAGGATGCAAAGGGTTAGAAATGATGGTGATAGGGAGCAACGAAGTTTACCTTACAGAGCAGCAAAAGCCGCATTGAACAAAGCGATCAAGTTCAGCAAGAAAGCCTGTCTTGACAGTCTCTGTCATAAGGCCAACTTGAATCCATTGGGTAGCGCGTACAAAGTAGCCATGTCGAAGATAAAAGGCCCTGCGGTCCTGCGGTACCATTCGACAGATGCTCGGAAAAGATTAAAGCTGTCATCGAGGCACTGTTTCCGATTCACGAGCCGACAATCTGGCCGCCCACACCGTACGTCAATCAGGATACCCACGAGGAAGAAAACAGGGTGATTAACGAAGAGCTGATCGCGGTAGAGAAAGCCTTGCCAATCGAGAGTGTCCCTGGCCCGAACGGGATACCAAATGTAGCCCTTAAAGCGACAATCCACGAAAACCTGGATATGTTCAGGAGCCCTATACAACATTGCATTCAGAAGGGAAACGACAGAAATTGGTACTACTGCCAAAGCCTGGGAAACCTTCCGGCGACCCATCAGCGTATAGGCCGATATGCCTGTGGGATACCGTTGGTAAATTGTTGGAGAGAGTGGTCCTAAACAGGCTCACGAAATACACTGAGAGTGAGAGCGATCTATCAGAATTGCAGTTCGGATTCCGGAAAGCAGGACCACTCTGTAGATGCCTTCAGAACGGTTGTGGATGCTATGGAGACGGCGCAGAAGCAACAGAGAAGGGGAAACTGTTACTGCGCGGTGGTCACCCTAGACGTCAAAAATGCTTTCGGCAGTGCCAGCTGGGCAGCAATTGCTGATTCGTTGTACAGGCTGAGGGTGCCTGAGTATCTGTGCCAGATTCTGAAAAGTTATTCTCAGAACCGCAGACTGATCTACGAAACAGACGCCGGAAAGAGGAGTGTGGCTATTACGGCGGACCTTCCACAGGGATCCATTCTGGGCACGACTCTCTGGAACGTCATGTACGATGAGGTATTGAAACTGAGCCTTCCCAGAGGAAATCGTCGAATTTGCGGATGACGTGGTGATCGGAGAAACACGAGAGGAAGTAGAAGTACTGGCCACGGAGGCGACAGATACGGTGGAAGACTGGATGCGGGAGAAGAAGCTATCTCTAGCCCATCACAAGACTGAGATAGTAGTCATCAGCAACCGGAAGAATGTGCAGCATGCAAGAATTGTGGTTGGCGAGTGTACTATCGACTCGAAGCGCGAAGTCAGGCACTTGGGAATGATGCTAGACGACCGACTGAACTTCAACAACCACGTTGACTACGTCTGCAAGAAGGCCACGGTGGTGATCTCGGCACTATCTCGGATAATGCCTAACAACTCTGCGATCATCAGCAGCAAGCGGAGACTACTAGCGAGCGTATCATCATCCATCGTCAGATACGCAGCCTCAGTGTGGTCGGCGGCATTAAAGATTGGAAGAAACCGCGCCCAGCTGAACCGTACGCCCAGGCTGATGGCGATTCGCGTGTCGAGTGCGTATCGAACCATCTCGTCAGACGCCGTGTGTGTAATAGCCGGGATGATCCCTATCTGCCTTCTACTGGAAGAAGATAGCGAATGCTACAGGGACCGAGGCACAAGGAGTTCAGAAGAGAGCGCGAGCCAGCATACTACACAAGTGGCAGCAGCAGTGGGATAACGCCGCGAATAACAGGTGGACTCATCGTCTAATTCCCAACCTGTCGATGTGGATCACCAGAGCACACGGGGAGGTTAACTTCCACATAACACAATTTCTGTCTGGTCATGGGTGCTTTAAGCAGTACTTGAACAGATTCGGCCATGCCTGTTCACCGATCTGTCCTAAGTGTCGGGACACAGAAGAAACACCGGAGCACGTCATCTTCAGTTGTCCAAAGTTCGCGCATCCGTGAGGAGAAATGGCAGCAATTGTCGGCGTCGACGTATTTAAATGAGGAAAATATCGTCGAACGTATGTACAGCGACGAAGAAAAGTGGAACATGATTAACAGGACTGTAGTTCAGATCATGGTTGTACTACAGCAAAGTTGGCGGGAGGAACAATGATCGGTTTCGGGAGACATTCCTTCGCCGGGGAACTCTCTGACGGAGTAGACTAGACCCACCGCCGGGGGCTAGTCGAATAGAACGCGTCGTAGCACCGGTCTGGGTCGTCGGAGCACCAGTGAACCGGACGCCAGGGCCCACCGGCATCGCTGGAGTGACTTCGACACCCTGCCGGTAAGTTTGTAATGTCCGCAAGGCGTAGAAGATGTCTGCCTCCGGGCGGGTTTGCGATGAATGGCGAAAAATGTAGGAAATTAACAAATTACTAACAGGAGCTAAATGGTTCAGCAAGACGCATGTTGCTCGCTGATTGGCGAAACGCTAGAAATTTACAAATTAACAAATTAATAACACACACACACACACACACACACACACACACACACACACACACACACACACACACACACACACACACACACACACACACACACACACACACACACACACACACACACACACACACACACACACACACACAGAGAGAGTTTTTCCAATCGGTTTTCTCTGCTGAGGGTGGTAGGGAGGAAAAAAAACACACACACACACACACACACACACACACACACACACACACACACACACACGCGCGCACACACACACACACCCTATCGAAAATTCGTTTTTTGTGTGAACACTTCAGTACACTTTGATGCACGAGAAAGGCAAAAAAGAAAACATAGAACGAACTCACCGGGTTATCCTGTTTAGCTGGTTTTTAGTGTTTGCCTTCGGTGTCATTATCCAATAGGTTTAGAATGCCCTTCAAACCATATTGTGTGTTCACTCGTTCACACCACTCGCTGAGCCTCCGGTCGTCCGACGAAGGATAAACCGAAAAAAATATAAATTCGTGAATACACACCCGACGAGCCACAGCAGTGAATTCCTGCACCGACCCTCCAAATGTCAGCGGAACTGACGATTCTCTTCAACACACGCGAAATCTGTCCCGATGAATCAAAAAATAATCACGCTGGTGCAGCAGCAGCGGACTCCTGCATTCACATCTCCGAAAATGCCATCGGCACTAACGTTTGCTTCCAACGCTTAACCCGGGAGCGGTCGCGTCGTGTGCTGATACAGCGCTGTTATTGGCTGTGAGCTTCTCATGACGGTGAACAAGTAGGCCCTCTCATCGTCACAAGATAAAACGAGCATTCGCGCACTTCATCATGTCATTGACGTCATCAAGCGTCATGACGGAAACTTTCATATTGTTTTGAAATTAAAATTTTCACCTGGTTCAAGCAAATTTGGGGTAGCCGTTGTATTTAACAGATAGAGAGGACATATATTCTTGCTTTGATGGATTTAAACAATAACCGAATCCATCAATTTGCTAGTAATTGCCTTGTTTACAACCATGTCACGCACCGTCATGACGAAAATTGTGATACACAGCGTGTGCGTTGTGTCGTTGAGAGTAAATCGACAATGATTTTTCATAAGGGCCTAACTGACTTGATCGATTCCTCTCCATCGACTTTCTCTTTCGCTAATAACTTGATCAAAACAAACAAAATCATTATTCTTTTTGTTTCTATAGCTACATGTAGTCATCTTCTTCGCATTTCAACCAAAAAAAACTTTGGAAAACTCAATACACATTCTGTGATAATACAAAGAGAGGGTCGATGAAGAGAACTCGAAAATGACAGATAGGCCCAAATGAAAAATCAGTGTCGAATTGAAGACGCGACTGCTCGAGGATTAAACACATGCGAAACCTCGACCTGACGGTGCAATTGAAAGATGCAATACCTACTTGACCAAAAACAAACCAATGCTCAAACCTCTTGTTTGACTCAATCAAATTTTCGTTATTGTCAAACAGATGCTCTTTAGTTCATTCTGTGTCCAATATTTGACGCTGAGTATTCGAGCACAGAGAACAGACATCCAAGTCCAGTTTCAAAACTGTGTAAGGAATATAATGGTCATTTGAAATGGCAACACAAGTGGCAACACAGTGACGGCGCTGCTATCGCAATGTTCTCATCCTGCTGTCGGTGGTGAATATGAAACTTATCTAGATATGTATACTCACCACTGATTGTGGCAATTTGCAGTATGTGGTGGTGCTAGTGTTGTCAACACAAAAAAAAACAATTATCACAAAATTTTTGAGTAACTGAAAGGGAGAGTGGCGATATGTTCCAATTTTGACAGGTCTCCTGCTCGTTTGGAACGGTAATTTGTATGAAGTTGACAGATGATCGCTGTTCAAGTTGACACAATTCTCCTTCCAGTCGCTCAAATCGAGGCTATTCTGTGGTGTCGTTGTTTTTATGCAGCAAGTGTCAGAAATGTTTGCCTCCAAAGTAGGCCAAACATGTTTACGTTCAGTATTTATATCACAGAGAACAGACATCCAAGTCCAGTTCCGAAACTGTGTAAGAAATTTAACGATCATTTTAAATCGGCAACACAAGTGGCAATAGCGTGGCGCTGCAATCGGTTAATTTCCCATACTAATTTAATTCACCACTTGAAATGTTTCAATTCACCACCGACTGTGGCAATATGGTGTTTGGTGGCGTTAGTGTTGTCATCGTGTATTGGTTTGCAACCTTACTCAAGTAAAGATTCAAATCCTTACATAAGTTCCGAATGAAATTTGTTCTAGCCTGGATGTCTGTTCTCTGTGTTTATATAAGTCACAAGGTTTCTTATGAGTTTATCATGAGTTCCATCAAATGTCTTACTTTTATAATAAGTTTTATTCACAGTAGGGGGATTCACTTAACAGCGTAAACGGCTTATTAAAGTTTATTCTGATTAAACGTTGCGATCACCAAGGCAATCTTTGATATTTTCACTCGCAATTTCATGAAACATTTCAAATAAACAGAAATTCATGGCTTACGCAGTAGGGGTACTCACTAAACAGATTAAATTGCTGCGTAAGCCATGATTTTCTGCTAATTTGAAATGTTTCATGATTTTGCGAATGAAATAATCAAAGATTGCCTTGGTGATCGCGACGTTTAATCAGTTTAATCAGTTTACGTTAATAAGTGAATCCCCCTAGTAATTTATACTGTTTAGTGAGTTCCCTTAGTAATACACACAATAATGTATTTCCGTTTTTATTGTTCTTGTTACATATTATTTGTAGATGTGAAGTCTATAATGCAGAAATATTTTCAAACCTCTGAAGATTCCCTGCGGAAATTTAATCCTGTGGCTGGAAGTCATAATAATGCATGTGTAGCTGTTCCTCGTCTATCTTTGAATCAATCCATTCTCTGAATTTTCCAATGTCCGTATTAACCGAAGGTATACCAGGCCTACCACATCCTACGCCCCATGACACCATTCCTACTGCAAAATAGCGTAAATCAGAAGTATCTGGAATGGGGAAAATTATGGGGGAACCTGCATCTCCTTGACAAGTGTCTTGACCAAATTCGCCACCTGCACATATAAAGCTAGAGTCCAACTTAAATCTATTGTTCCGCGTAGCTCTTTTAAGAATTTGTTCACAATCAGATTTTTGTCTGTATGGGAGTTCCATACTTTTCAGAATGTGTTGATACTTTGTGCGGTTTTGCGGCGTGGTGCCCCAACCTGTAGCGATCACATAACCATTGTCAATGGTGAAATCTTGAGGAGGTAGACAAACTGTGTTTATCGTTGGAGTAAGATCAAATTTATCATCTAAGAACAAAAGAGCGATGTTGTTCACCAATGAATGGGGATTAAACTTCTCGTGAATTTTCATTTTCACTACCCTACGCTCTTGTGGCGAAATGGGCTCCATAGTTGCTGCCATGTCCCATTCGCCTGCGCGAATTATGAGTTGCTCTGGTTTTCTTTTGTACTCTTTTATGCACTCTGCAGTAGTAAGGACTATTTCCGGGTCAATTAGCGTTCCAGCACATCTTAGTTTAACTTTACCAGAATCAGCCAATAAAATGGCAACCACCCATGGGAACTCGCCGTATTGTGCTTCGCCATCGTTGCGGTTGATTGTTTTAAATTTGATTCCATCTTCATTTCGGTAGCCGCATTCTTTAATATCTAAATCGTCCACTGAAACTGTTGGGACGTCTGTTGGTCTTTTTGATAGACAACATACGGTGTCTACTGCACAGTCCACCGATTGTTGATCAGCTTTTCGTTGACAATCTCGGTCAGCTACGCATGTGCCACCCAGAGAATCGCAAGTTCTATCATCTGGTCGTTCAGTATCAATGTCTGGTTTTTGTGTGGTGGGTTGTCTACCAGGACTGGTTGTACTTGTAGTTGCAGTTTTAGTTGTAGTTGTAGTTGTAGTTGCAGTTGTAGTTTCAGGAATTGGTGAATCACAGCAGACTAGGCTGCCACATTCCTTCCTCCGATCGGTGTACTTTATTCCTTTGCAATCCGTTGGTGGTGTACAGACTCCGTTATTATTGAAGCATTTCTGTGAAATATGTAGTGCAATTACCTACGCATTTTGACAATTGCGAAATCTGTGAATAAATGACATTTACCTTTCCTTCAAGTGATGGCTTTAAAGTAGTTGCTGGCTGATTATCACCCATGCAGCATTCAAATCCTGGATCAGCACATATTTCAGTTCGCACATCCAAAATAAACGGCGATTCACATTCATCCTTCCGAATACAGGTGCCTCCCATCGATTCACAAGTATCATTAATACTTGCGGAATTATTGGTCTTTATTTTATTTCTTGGACAACAAGTGTTTAATCCATTACAAATAGACATCCTGGCTTCAACCACATTTCCGCCATCTGCATTTATCATGCATTTGTCATCAGGTACACAAATTGAATCAACATCACAATTTTCTTCATTGGTTAAATTTGTACTGATCGGACCCTGAAAGGAGAAACACGATAAGAATTATATGATATCTAGAATTGCCGAGATAAAAACTCACTTGCTTAACAGCATCATTTGGGCAGCATTGGTATCCGCTCCAGTCACATTCTTCGGAATTTTTGAACCCCGTATATTTGGAGGCGTTCAGATCAGCAGTGCATTGATTCTTTGGCAAGCATGTGCCAGATCTTTCCATGCAAGGCTAAAAAATACAATGATTGAGTTTAAAAGAAAAATTGATGTATTGGAAATGTTTTATGCTCATGCATTCCAATGTATAAGGAGTCGAAGCCTTTTGTGAACCCTGTACAAAAAGTAACGTAGACCCCTTGCAGACAAACTATGACCAAGTATTCTTACTGGAATGTTAAAACATTTAAAACTTACAGATTCTTTTGAGCAGCACTTCAAAAAATAATCCTCGCAGACATCAGTAAACCGGAGATCCAAAATATTATCACCATCAGTGTTAATTACGTCATTGTTGCAGAGATAAGCAAACACGCAAATGCCATCTTTGCCGCTGGGTAAGTCACATGGCTGTGTAACATAAATATTAATATCAGCGTCACACTAGGATAACGGCATATTCTTACCATATTGGTGTAATCCTTCGGAACTGTATCGCTCGCTGCTAGCCCATTTTGAATCAATCCACAAAGTAGCAAAATACACCAAACTGCTAATCTTATTGCAGCTTCCATCTCGTTCAGCTTACTAAAGAATGAAAGTTTATGTTCTCTCAATGGTTCATTGCTGCTTACTTATAGCGCTTGGGTATTCCCCGTCTTGCGATAGAAAAGTAACTCATATCAATGCATTTTACTTTTGGACTTCGTGATTCGGATGAGTATTGTTGTTTGTTCAAATTTTTTTAAAGTTTTTCTTTCTTGGGTTTCTATCTTTTACCCGACTTATTTCACATAAGTGCTGAATGAGCAAAAAGTGTTGCCTATGGAAACTGGTCCTTGAATTCACAATAGTTGTTTAATATCAAATAATCTATTTAGGGTTACAAAGGGTATTATCGGCAGGTTTGTTCCCTTCGTGATGGGGGGATTTGTGAGCCAAAGTGCCTGAAATTTGGGCATACAACTCAGCTTGCACGCAAAAAAAAAATCCGTTCCGAATTACGTGCACTTTCAGTCACAATAATAACAACAATAAGAAATGTACACCGTCAACTCGATGTCACGGTTTCTAGAACGCCCATATTGACAGCTGGAACTAGTTCCAGTTCACGGTTTATATTTGCTTGTACTCATATTTGTTCACCGTAATCAGAACGGATTTTTACGCGTGTGGTTGGGAAGGATTTGAGGCCAAATGTTAGATCAACAGGTTAAAAAAAAAACCCTGACGAAGAGAACAAAACTTCCGAAAATATGTAAGTTCCCCCAATTACAAATATGATTCATGTTTTATGGCCATGATTTTACTACTTCAGTTCAATTCCTATTATAGATACGACGATGGAGCAGCGGGGTTTCTGGTGTGATGCTTTCCACGTATGTAATGTAATGGTGCAGGTGGCTGACTTACTATACTGTGAGTGGTGGGTGTCTTCGCTAACGCAGTAGTGCATGCCAACTTACTTACCTTACCGATCAGGCTAAGGCCGAGGTGGCCTCTGCTGTAGTGTACATAGTAGCCGTCTCCATTCCACTCGGTCCATGGCTGTTTGTCTCCAGTTCCGCACTCTGCGTAGGGTCCGCAGATCGTCCTCCACTTGGTCGACCCACCTAGCTCGCTGCGCACCACGTCTTCTTGTACCGGTCGGATAACTCTCGAGAACAATTTTAATCGGGTTGCTATCCGGCATCCTGATGACGTAACCCATCCACCGTAGCCTCCCGATTTTCGTGGTGTGGACGATGGTTGGTTCTCTCAGCAGCTGATGCAGCTCGTGGTTCATTCGCCTTCTCCAAGTCCCGCCTTTCATCTGCACTCCACCGTAGATGGTACGCAACACCTTCCGTTCGAAAACTCCAAGGGCGCGTTGATCCTGCACACGTTGGGTCCATGTTTCGTGCCCATAGAGAACCACCGGTCTAAACGTTTTGTAGATAATTAACTTCATGTTACGGCGAACCTCATTCGATCGTAGAGTTCTGCGGAGTCCAAAGTAAGCACGATTTCCTGCCACAATGCGCCTCTGAATTTCTCTGCTGGTGTCGTTGTCGGCGGTCACCAGTGAGCTCAAGTACACGAATTCTTCAACCACTTCGATTTCATCACCGTCGATATAAATTCGTGGTGGCGGGCGCGGTGATTCCTCCCTGGAGTCCTTTGCCATCATGTACTTTGTCTTCGACACATTAATGACTAATCCGGTTCGCCTGGCTTCACTCTTAAGTCGGATGTACGTTTCCGCCATCGTCTCAAATTTATGAGCTATAATATCAATATCATCAGCAAAACCAAGTAGCTGTACGGACTTCGTGAAAATCGTCCCACTCGTGTTTATCCCTGCTCTCCTTATTACACCTTCTAACGCCATGTTGAACGGCAAGCACGAAGGTACATCACCTTGCCGTAACCCTCTGCGAGATTCGAAGGGACTCGAGAGTGTCCCTGATACTCAAACTACGCACATCACTCGATCCATCGTCGCCTGGTTGATCAAATTGTATCAGTTTTTCCGGGAATCCGTATACGTGCATAATCTGCCATAGCTGTTCTCGATCGATTGTATCATACGCCGAATTGAAATCGATGAACAAGTGATGTGTGGGCACGTTGTATTCACGGCATTTCTGCAACACCTGGTGGATGGCGAACATCTGGTCCGTTATAGCGCGTTCACCCACACACTCAACACAGATTTGCGGGCTCGGCAAAAACGCGCACAGCCGTCTGCTCAGTAAAACTATCAGCTGATATCCCAGCAAAAAGTGACATTTGTTAGCTGACTCTCAGCAAAACGATTGCCGAAGCTCAGCAATGAACTGTCAAAATTGCTGAGATCTCAGCAACATTGTTGTTTGCTGATTACTCGGCTGTGCAAATCTCGGCAAAAGAATGGAAAAATGCTGATATCCCGGCAATCTGAATTAAGTGTGCATGAATCCAGCCGATGTTGCCCCACGAACTCTCTTGAAATCGGTGATAGACGGCGGCATAAAATTTGGGAGAGTATCTTGTAGGCAGCGCTCAGTAGTGTGATCGCGCGATAGTTCCTGCAATCCAACTTATCGCCCTTTTTGTAGATGGGACACACGATACCTTCCATCCACTCCTCCGGTAATACTTCCTCCTCCCAAATCTTGGTAATGACCTAGTGTAGTGCTCTCACCAGTACTTCTCCATCGTGTTTTAGTAACTTGCTTGGTAGTTGATCTGCTCCAGCGGCTTTGTTGTTTTCAACCGGCTAACTTCCTTCTCAATCTCTTGGAGGTTAGCGGCTGGAAATCTTTCGTCCTGTGCACATACTCCTGGATCTGTTACCGCGCCACCTTCGGTGCTTGCAACGTCGTCATTGAGGTGTTCATCGTAATGCTGCCGCCACCTCTCGACCACCTCACGCTCGCTCGTGAGAATATTCCCGTGATTGTCTCGGCACATGTCGGCTTGTGGCACAAAGCCTCTGCGCGAGCGATTAAGCTTCTCGTAGAACTTTCGAGTGTCCTTAGCGCGGTACAGCTCTTCCATCGCTTCGCGATCTCGTTCTTCCTGCTGACGCTTCCTCATCCGGAAGACTGAGTTCTGTCTGTTCCGCGCCTGTCTATAACGTGCCTCATTCGCTCTCGTACGGTGTGGCAGAATTCTCGCCAATGCTGCATTCTTCTCGTTTTTCAACTGTTCACATACGCCGTCGTACCAGTCGTTTCTGTGCTTCGGAGTCGCGAAGCCTAGTGCTGTAGCCGAGGTACTACCTATGGCGGATCGGATGTCCCTCCAGCCATCTTCAAGTGTAGCTGCGCCAAGCTGCTCTTCCGTTGGTAGAGCCACTGCTAACTGCTGCGCGTAGTCTTGAGCCACTTCTATGTTACGTAGCTGCTCGATGTTGAGTCGCGGCGTTCGACTCAAGACCACGGTCCATACAAATTATTTTTTTTATATGAACGAAAGACCAGCCGGGAGGGGGGGGGGGGGTGCTCTCTGTGCTCCACGGCTTCTTGTACCAACCGGATCAGTCGCGAACACCAACTTTGCAGGGTTGTTGTCCGGCATTCCTGCAAAATGCCCTGCCCTGTCCCAGTCCGATCTTTGCTGCCTCGCGTTTCAGGTGGGTGCACAGTTCTGCATCCGTTCCAAATGTTCTGGCGATAATGTCCTTGCCGCCCGCAAAGCACTCAAATTGACCATGACCAGATTTTGTGCAAATCGTACCCGGCTGTTGAGCCCGGCTCGTCGCATTACACCTTCCAGAGCGATGTTGAAAATTAGGCATGAGGGTCCGTCACCGGCGAGAATCGAATAAACTGGATAGTTCACCCGAAACCCTTACGCAGTTTTGCACGCCGTCCATCGCATCGTTGCTTTAAGGAGAAACATAAGAGGATACAAATATGGCTGCCACAATTGCCGAATTGGACCCCTACTCACGTTTTGTTTTCAACAGCCCCAATCTTAAAAGTTCGTAAACAAATGCGCTCGATTTGGAAAACTGCCTCTTTTTGCAAGTGAGCACAGCCAGGTTGTTCAAGTGCGGTTTGGTTTGATGCTTCGTTCGCCAAATGTGTGCCCCTAAAGTTTGTATGAAAAATTACAATGGGATCTTTTGACGATTCTTCTCAATCAGTCTAGTCAGCTTTCCAGGAAAGCCGTTTTCGTCCTTGATTATCCATAGCTCTGGGCGGTTGATACTGCCGTATGCCGTTTTGAAGTCGATGATCAGGTTGTCCCTAATAATGTATTATACACTGGCGATTGGGTGAATGCAAGGGGGGAGACAGCTCGACGTAGAGCTACACTTTGTTGATTGAGCAACTCCGAGCTGCTCACATTTTACTCTGAAAAACTTGATGTGTATGGCTACTTCGATCTAAATTTGTTGAACCCACAGGGTCAAGAATGACATTTTCACTTAAGTTGTGGTTTGGATGCAATCGAAAATGAGTCTGGATCCCCAGAATACGTTCGCTGACACCGTTAAGCTCCGTCTCTTCAGCCGTTTCTCTTCATCGATTTTGTCTTCGGATGATTCCGGGAAATACCTAGATTAAGTTTAAATTAGAGTGAAAGTAACATGATCGATTTCTCTTCATCGACTCTCTTTTCTGCAAATTAATG
>NC_085138.1:268945009-268970009 GCF_035046485.1 Aedes albopictus
TTTGTGAGTTACATCATGTTCGTTTTACCACCTCTGATCATCGCTGATCGGTGTATAGTTCAATCGCAAGCGATAAAAATACAATTGATAAGCTGATTGAGCATTCGTGAGGTGATAATTTGCATCATTGCTTAGAAGTATTTTCGAAGGAATCCCTGAATGTTTCTCCGGTGCAATCAGAGCACAAACTTCTGGAGGGATTCCAGAATTCCAATATTTCTTTGGATTGGATACTAAAACATGCCATTTTTGTTTACAAATATCTCTGAAACCAGTAGAGATACCGCATTCTCGAGGTTTAAATTGGTCCAATAGGGTTCTAGAATCCCCGATTTAGTCTATCAAAGTTATGTTTAAAAATTTAATTCGAAATGTTTTTTTAAATGTTTGCCCTATAGGGCAGATTCATGAATCTATATTCACACTGCGGTATGTGCGGACATAGGTTATATTCGAGACGAATGTACCGTCGATTTGGTTTTCTGTTTGATGGTCGGGTGATCACCAGGTGGCTTTGTGGATATCTTTGCGGGGGAAGAAGGTGCTTCGGACTACCATACCACGGGAGGCTGCAAAGTTTACGCATCGCTGGCCGTTATCATTCGATACGGCGTGCAGGCTGCTCGATTACCGGTCTGTACATTTCCTCCCTTCCTACCTGCGCGTTCATGTCGCCGACACCGATTTTCACATCGTGCGGCGAGCAACCATCGTATGTTTGCTCTAACTGCGCGTAGAACGCTTCTTTCTCGTCATCAGGTCTCCCTTCGTGTGGGCAGTGGACGTTGATGGTGCTGTAGTTGAAGAAACGGCCCTTAACTCTCAACATGCACATCCTTGCGTTGATCGGCTGCCATCCGATCACACGTTGTCGCATCTTGCCCAACACTATAAATCCTGTTCCCAGTTCATTGGTGATGCCACAGCTTTGGTAGAAGGTAGCCGCTCGATGCCCGCTTTTCCACACTTTCTGTCCAGTCCAACAAAGTTCCTGCAACGCCACGATGTCGAAGTTGCGGGGTTGTAGTTCGTCGTAGATTATCCTGTCACATCCTGCGAAACCTAGTGACTTGCAATTCCATGTTCCTAGTTTCCAATCGTAGTCCTTAGTTCGTCGCGTGGGTCTTTGCCGATTGTATCGAGTCGTATTTTCTCCTATGTTATTCGCAATGGGAATTTTAACGGGTGGCTTATTGGGCCTACGCCAACACTCCTGTCTCGCCGGAGGGCCATCGTGCCAGTTCTGTTTAACGTCCCAACCAACACTGGGACGACCACACTGATGGGGCTACCACCTTGGATTTAGCTGGGCGTGGTGCAGCGTTTCTTACTCAGCCGCTGGATGCCAGAACAGACGCTGTTTGAGCCGCACCTACCAGCTACCGCACTACCAGCTAAGCATGAGGTAGGAACTTGTGAGGACCAGAGCTATGTTAGACGCTCTCCTTATCGACTCACCGTTTTGCAGCCCAGAATTTGAAGTAAGCATAGTTTTTTTAGTGCCCACTAAGTGGATTCTATAGCTACAATCAAGGTTGCGACCATTCATTTGCAAAGATTTACATTCATTTGCTATTATCTCAGTTCAGAAGCATGCTATCAAAAAACAATGTATGGATGAATTTAACCTTGTAGTTTTATCTGAAAGTTTGCCGAATAACATTGGGGTCGCAAACGTATACCAAAGTCGTGAGCGAGCTGTGAAGGCAACTTTCCACAGCGTGAATGTAATTTATATTCACCGCGTGGAGAGTTGCCTTCACAGCTTGCTAACGACTTTGGAATACGTGTGCGACCCCAATGTTATTCGGCAATCTTTCAGATAAAACTACAAGATTAAATTCATCCATACATTGTTTTTTGATAGCATGCTTCTGATCTGAGATAATAGCAAATGAATGTAAATCTTTGCAAATGAATTGTTGCAACCTTGGCTACAATTCTCGGGCGGAAGCTAGAGATTCGTAACCATACAAAATAATGGTTTATCCGAAGATATTTTTAACTGGAACAGATCAGAGTTCCATTCAGGAATACCTCTTGCGGTCCACAGAGGACAAGCTTCTTTCAAAGCAATAGTTATGGTATACCAAAATGGAGGGCGTTGTAGTAACAAAACCACAATTAAACTCTCTTCGAGTAGCAATGGAAGCGAGTTATCCATAAAATGTGGTCGCAACCAATTAGTACAGGTTACCCAGTTTGTTGAGCAGGGACGCCTGAGTACACAAAGTTTGCGAAGGAACACTCAAAAGTGCAAAGAAGGTCAAATAGAGACTCCTCATCTGACACATGCCAATCAGTCAACTCATGACAAATTCTGCTCATGCAGAGTTAGGTTAGGTGCAATTCTATGTTAAGTAACTGTACTACCTAAGTAATCCACCAAACTGAAGCATCTCAATTAATGTTTGAGCTATTTCGGATGATACCGTTAATATTGATGATCAACTTACTTCAGAAGTCCCACCACTACCATCCTACACCCCCCACCCCCCTTCCCCAAAAGGATTTTTCCAATTCACAAACAAATTTAAGAAGAATTTTTATACTTTCTTATGACAAAAATTCTGATATACTTATTTTATACTTGTAATTCATATTTTATTATATTCTTATAAATCTTCTATATCTTTTGGACGGTATTCATAATGCCTCATTTCAAAATTTTCCTCTTCCATTTGTCTATCTATCCAGTCTCTAAAAACACCGATATTTGTATAAGCAGCTGGCACACCAGATCTTCCACATCCGACGCCCCAGGACACCATTCCAACCGCATAATACCGCAACTCTAAATCATCGGGAATATAGTATACTACGGGTGATCCACCATCTCCAGTGCATGTGTCTATGCCGGGCTCACCTCCAGCACATATGAAGCTATAATGAAGCTGGAACTTTCGGTTTGATAAGGCTTTCCGTAACGTTCGTTCGCAATCGTCTCTATCTGCATAAGGCAGATCAATGCTTTTGAGAATCTGTTGATATTGCTTTCGATTCCGAGGAGTGGTGCCCCAGCCCATGCCAGTTACTCTATTATCGACGCTGAAGTTTTGAGGTGGTAAGCAAATAGTGTTGACTGTAGGACCCAGATTAAATCCGTCTTCCAAGAACGCAAGAGCCACGTTATTCAACAGTGTATTAGGCTGGAACTGCTTGTGGCATGTAATTTGCTTCACTTGGCGTTCTTGATACGGAATTGGCTCTAGTTCGGAGCCCATGTCCCATTCCCCGGCACGAACGGTCACGACGCTCGGTGTTCGGCGATATTTTCTCAGGCATTCAGCACTGGTTAGAACTACTGCTGGATGGATTAGTGACCCACCACAAAAATATTTCAGTTCACCGGAAGTCTCAGTCATGAGGGCAACCATCCAAGGAAATTCGCCGTATTGCGATTCGCCATCGTTGCGGTTGACAGTGTTGAACTTAACGCCGCGTACGTTGCGATATCCACATTCTTTGATTTCAACTACAACTTCCAGGCAGCATACGGTATCCGATGAACAGTCTACAGCTGAATTAGTACTTCTACGCAGGCAACTACTCTCAGCTGCGCATATGCCCTTCATTGAACTACAGGTGCGGACTGGTTCTGTACAGCACACTAGACCGCCGCACTCATTCTCGCGATCTCCATAAACAGTACCCCTACACTCCTCCCTTCGAGTACACTTTCCACTGTTGTCAAGGCAAGGCTGCAAATGTTTTGGTTAATTCTTGTTTAAAAGAAAAACAACATTTTTTACCTTCCCGGCTATCACTGGCTGAAGCGTTGTCGTGGAAGTGAGAAATGTCCGAGGAGTTGTAGAAACTGCTGTTTCTGAGGCTGCGCAACAAACTAAGCCGTCACAATCGTTTCGTCGATCTCTGTACACGACTCCGCTGCAATCTTGCCTCAAAGTACATTTTCCGTTGTTGAAACAAGACTGAAAATATGGTTTGTAGTTTTGACGAAAACCAGAATCATCGTGATTAAATTATCTACTTACCTTTCCTGCAGATGATCGAGGTGTAGTAGTGGTAGGCAATACAACCGTTGGAGTTATTGTTGCACAGCATACTAGCCCTTCACATTCATTATTTCGATCTCTGTATACGGTGCCTTTACACTGCTTTCTCGTAGTGCATACTCCACTGTTATCGATACATCCCTAAAAGCATAAAGTACAATTTCAAAATAACCCGGGATAGTTTTTGGGATGGCGATTGGTTTTAACCTTTCAGGACGCGCACCTTCAAGCTGCTGAAACTGCACCGCGCTCGCGCTGTATACGACGAGCGAGGTTTTTTGGTAGTGTTGTATACTTTTTACAACGGCGGGCGTCCTGAAGGCTTTAACAAATACCTTTCCAGTTGTGTCTGGCCTACGAGTGGTGGTTGATGTGACGGCAGTATCAACAGCGCAACAGACTAATCCATCACATTCATTCTTACGATCCCTGTACACGGTTCCTTTACATTCTCTTCTTGGGACACATTTTCCGCTACCACGAACACAAGACTAAAAAAGTTACAGTTAGTAAATAAAAAGCAACAAAGATGGTTTCAGCACAGACAAACCCCGAGTAACACACTTGTCACAGAAGAGTCACGGTGGCGCAGATTTTTATTACGCAGAAGTCACTGTGACTCACTTATAGCAAGTAAGTGTTTATTTGTTAGAAGTACAGTATCGGACAATAAAAATGCACCAAAGCCGTTTTCCCATACAAACTAGTCAACTTTGGATTGCCATATCTCAGTTATGTCTCAACCGATTGTTTCCATTTTTCTGTGACGAACTACAAAACATTTCAATTTTCAAAAACTATTGAAAAAGTTCAGTGATAACTATTGATACAAAAGTTACAGATAGGTGGAATTTTGACAATAAAAATGCACCAACACAAAAAATTATGTAGCCGAAAATGCTGAAGTCAAATCACTATGATGTCTTCGACAAATATGTTTCTTGTGTGATGACCAATAAAATTGCTGAAGACACCATAGCTATCTGCCTTCAACATTTTAGGCTACACAATTTTTTGTCTTGGTGCATTTTTATTGTCAAAATTCAACCTATCTGTAACTTTTGTATCAATTGTTATCACTGAACTTTTTCAATAGTTTTTAAAAATTGAAATGTTTTGTAGTTTGTCACAGAAAAATGGAAACAATCGGTTGAGACATAACTGAGATATGGCAATCCAAAGTTGACTAGTTTGTATGGGAAAACGGCTTTGGTGCATTTTTATTGTCCGATACTGTAAGTCTCTGTGACTTCTGGGCAACAAAAACCTGCGCCGTCGTGACTTTTCTGTGACAAGTGTGCTACTTGGGACAGACGTAACACCTGCGTAACACCTCACAGAAATATGTTCGCCCAATGCTAAAAGGACTGAGTTTAGCCAACCATTAACTAGGTGGCGATAGTGAGCAAACGTCAAACTCGAACAAAAACGATGCGAGCGCCACGGATGGCCAACTATATTTTTTTAAAGACCGTTAAATCAGTGTACGATAGGAATTACCAGAGTGTTACGTCTGTTTGTCTGTGGTTTCAGTTTCCGTTTAGATATATTTTTTTGCAATTTCTCATCGTAATAGGCTGTTTTACCTCACGCAAATCTGACAGGAAAAGGCCTACTTTCCCACACCAAATTAACAGTGCTGCAATGGTTCATTACAGCACTGATTTGCGTTGCGTAATGAACCATTACAGCACTGTTTTCAGTTTTGGTCAACTTCTTGATGCTTTCTGGACGCAGTTTTGGAAAATTGTGACAACTGCACAGTATAACCTGTTATGATCAAATTTTCTTAAACATGGCTATGAACATCAGTGTGCAGTTTGATGAAAAAGTTTTGTTCAAAACTATCCTCAAGGGTAATTTATGAAATTGCAAAAAAACGTTGTACGCAACTCGGTGCAGAACTCGATTTTTCCAGCACTCGTCGTAATTATCCAACTCGGCAAGCCTCGTTGGATAAATGTACGACTCGTGCTGTAAAATTCTGCACCTTGTTGCGTAAACTACTATTTTCGGAGCGTTTCGTTTCCCGTTGAGTCCTTTCCCGACGATTTCACTCCCAGTACGCGATTCCATTAATATCGTAACAAATCTTATTTAAAAAATGGTATGCTCGACAGAAGGGTTAGGTGAATCGTCGCTCACGGAAAGTTGCACATTCAAAAAAAAAAAAATTAAACCGAAATTGATCCTACCTTCTCTTTAGCGGGCACCTCTGTTGCAATTTCTATAGAGTCCATGCAGCACTCGTAACCTGGTTGTTCGCATGCTGCCGCCATTCGGATATTAATTCCGAAAACGGAAGAGCACTGGCCTTGTCTTACACATTGACCACCAGTCTCCTCGCAAGAACTAGACGTATGCTGTCTAACTCGATTCCGTGGACAGCACGTTTGTGAACCACTGCAAACAGAAGATCGCGGTTGCGGAGCCAGGCATTCTCCATCGGAAACGCAAACAGAATCAAAGCCACATTGCGTCTTTGGCGAGTTGGTCTGCTATGGATGAAACATTGAAGATTATTGTATTATATTTTCTAATAGATCGCTGGAATTTCCAAGCTAAACGTTCATTTGCATATACATGATATCTATGTTTATATCGTGAAACCCTGTTTGTTTGGCCACTTTAATCTGAAAATTTTCAATTTGAGCCTAGTAGCTGTTCCATTTACATTCACGTGAATTTTAACTAGGTCAAATTTTTCATTCCAAACTAAAAATGGTTCAAACAAAATTCAAAGTTCGGCAGAATGACTGCTCGTTTGTCGAAGTAGACCAAAATTTGGCAATCTCAGAACCCCCCCCCCCCCTCTCCCCTCGTAGACTTTTATCCATACATTTTTTTTAAATTGTATGGAGCGTAGACTTTGGCCAGACCCCCCTCCCACCAAAAAGTCTACGTGGTTTATGAACGGCCCCTAATGAGCTCCATCAGTTAGCATGATAAGTTATTCATCTTAACGGGGATTCACCGCACCAGAGTTGTATAACATTGAAAGAAATTGAAAGATCGAAAAACAAAAGGCTGAAACTCAAAAGACTAAAAATATCAAAAGGCTGAAATCACATAAGGCTGAAACAATAACCCCCAACCATACTAAGTTCATGCTATGCTTTATTAATCTGCCACATAATTATGACAATTTTTTGTTTCCTTTATTAAGGAGATTTTCAGCCCGGGGCTGGTTCATTTCCGATGAATTTATTTCAAACTATCAAATACATTTCAATTTTGATTTGGAACTACTTCTAGTTACACGAGTGTTACTGTTATCGCGAACGGTTTCAACGCCGTGCTGTAGACTCTCTGGAATACACTTCTTCTTCGGTTCATTTGCATTCCCCCTTGTTAATCGTCGTTTATTTGTCTCGGTTTCAATAGTCGAGCTGCCGGTCTCATCATCGTCGCTGCTCGTGGTCACCACATCTACTACCTGCTGTTGTTGTTGAGTGACATCAGCAACTGTTTCTAGTGTGGATGCTGTTTGCACAATAGCTACTGATGGTTTGGTTACAGTGGCGGACGGTTTTATCTCCCCAGTTAGAGTTGGAAAATCGTTTTCATTGAACAACAGTGGTTGTTCAGCTTCTTTTTGTTGTAACTGCTCGGAGCACTTTTGTTGTGGATGTGCAGTTTTTTGGCAGTAGCGGCAGCATTTAACCTGGTTTTGGTATGAGACTGAAGTCAGTTGTCCTTCAATCTCTATGTACGAAGGTATTGGTTTGGTGAGGTGCATCCGTAATACACGTACTCCGTTAGGAATGCCAGGGAAATAATTCTTCCAACGCTCTCTTCCAATAGAAAGCACTACACCATACCGTTCCTCCATATGCTGCTTCACAACAGTGTGCGGAATGTCCGGAGAAAGGTCGAGGATCCTAACGATGATCGCAGCATCATCCACGTACACCGGGATTTTAACGCCTCTTCCCTCGTGGTAAATGACATGTCGACAGTTGTTTTCGTCTTGGTATTGTTTGGCCAAGTTTGCACTGACCATTTCAATCAGCACACAATGTCTTATGTGTTGCAACTGTATGGTTTTAACGTGTTTTTGCTGCAATTTCATGTCCTCACAGAGAAACTTTTGGACCTTCGCTACCTCCGGCCGCATAGGAAGGACACTAAAATCCACGATTAAAGTATTTTTACGTTCAGCTGCCATTGTGATAGAAGCACTTTGAATTCGCGAGAGATAGTTCACACACGTCCGTCGTCTACAGCTGCTGATTGTCAACTGATTATGACAAATTATCTCGAAAGAATTGCCCAAGCTTAAAAGAAACGAAATCTTTGATGATATTGTTAGCAACTATAATGCCAACAATCGTTGTTACAGCAAAACTCGAAAGGAGAAGGAGAAATTATCGATTGAAATGATACCAGTCATATTTTGTGTAATTATGTGCCCAACCCAGGAACTTTTTGTGATGGAAAAATGGTCTTGACTTCCTTGGGCATAGAGAATCTTTGTGCCCACCTCAAAATGGTCATTGGCAAAGGAAGCTCTCAGATAATAACTGTGGAAGTGCTCATAGATCACTTACCTAAGAAGTGGGCTTTATTGTAGTTGGGACGTTAAGCCAAGAAAAAAAATAAATTCGCACACATCTTTATTTTCTTGACTTAACCCACCCTTATAACTAATTTCATGCTTTTATAAACTTTCAGCCTTTTTAGTTTTCAGCCTTTTATTATTTCAGCCTTTTGTAACGATTCTATAGTTTCAGCCTTGTGTGTTCAGCCTTATGTGCATTCAGCCTTTTGTAATTCAGCCTTTTGTAAGCTTCCCGACTTCCACCATACAAAGCAAACGTGGTATCTTCGCGATCACGAGGTTGTTTCAATTTCTGAAGAAGCGGCGAGCAAACTTTGAAGGAATTACTGAAACAATTCACAGAGCAATTATCCAGGGGATTCTCAACGATATGGCTGAATGCGTTCCCGAAGGAATCATTCAAAAATAAAAAATATAATACCGAACATTTTTATAAATCCTTCAATTATGCCTATCTATGGGGTCAATACTTAATTTATAATTTTGGGTATCATTCCATATCGCAAACTTTTTGAATATTTGTCCAGCAGTGTAATCAGTGAAAAGCGCCATTTATAGAAATTAATTGACGATCGATACGGTTACTTACCTTTCTAATCCTTTCGTTGGGACAACATTTATAATTGTTCCACCCACATTCTTCCGATTCTTTGAACAATCTGTACTTTGAGCTGTTGAAATCAGCATCACAGTTGCTGGCCGCGACACATGTGCCTTCATTATCTTCACATGGCTGTTGAAAAAAAGAAAAAAGTTAAATGCTATTTATTTCTTCATTTCATTTGGAACACCATTTGAACATGGATTTCAGCGTCCAGAAAATTCGGAAAGTGAGCCAAATAGGTAAACAAGTTGAAGCGGTCCCTAGATAAATTCAAGAGAAATTTCTGGAAAAATCAAAGCAAAGTTTTTAATCGAGCAATCTTTAAAGAAATTCGTAAGGTAATCTCGGGAGAATCTTCTGGAGCTATTTCTATTGGAAAGCTATATGTAATCTTTAAAAACAAAGATTCAATCATTACACAGTTGAGAAATAAGCCAAGAAATGCATTGTTTTGCCAAATCCTTTGATTATTTTTTTTTCAGAAATTCTGCCTAGAATACTAAATAAGTTTCCTTGAGATGTATATTTTCAATTTTTGTTTTTAACAATCCTCTAAGGATTTATCAGTGAACTACTTTATGATTATGGTCGACGAATTTCGAAAATATTCTGGATTTTCAAAAATGTCCTCATATCTCCTTTATTTTTTTAGTGAAATTTTAAAAAGACAGACAAAAACAAATTGTTATTTTTTTTTATCCCGAGGTTTCCATGAAAATAATAATTAAAACAATAGTCAATCTGAGATAAACCAGTCTCAGGCTGAAAATTTCATAAATAAAGACATAAAAAAACAATAGTCAATGCGCAAGTAAACCTTTTCTGCAACATTCTTCAAAAACTTTTCGAACTGATTAAATAATTAGAATCACTGCCACAATGGTCCACAAACCAGATTTACGAGGAAAGATGCATTCAATCAACGCCTTTAAATGAGTTTTTAGGCAAATATGGTCTTCTACAAAGTTGTCCCTAATAATAAGGCCCTCTTTAAAATGTGCATGAAAATTAGGGTGGCCCATATTTTCACAGAAGTTGGTAACCAAACTTTATTATTTGCAAGAATAACTGTATACCCGAAGAATTTATCGTTTTTGTTTCAAATTTCTCGTCAAAATCGCCTAAGAACTACATTGAGAGCTTCCAAAAACGCACATTTTCGTGCGCTGAGAATGTTGCTACATCATTCCGTTCAAAAGATATTGATGATTTTCTATAATACGCACTTTTCAATTATTTTTCACTTGAATTACAAAAATAACACCCCTCTTATTTTTTGATATGTTTTATAACAACATTTCTTCTTTTGAATGCGGGTAAAAGATATTTTTTATGTTTGCCCCAACCCATCATAAACACTTTTTAAAAAACTACGATTTTTCAAGAAAAACGCCTGTAACTTTTGAACCAAAAGAGATAATGACCATCTCAGCACTTGAAACGACGCGTCTTCAAATGCTCTACAAGTGTTTCTTAGGCGACTTTGATGAAAAATCTAAACTGAAAAAGTTAGCGCCAGAAAACCGGATTTTCTTGAATTACCCTAAGCTATTCAGAAAAATACCTCTAGATCGGTCAATTTTAAAGCTACATAAAAAGTGTCTTCAGCAAACTTGCTCAAAATTGATAGATCTACAACTTTCCCGAAGAATGTATACAGTTATTCTTGCAAATAAAACAGTTTGGTTACCAACTTCTGTGAAAATATGGACCACCCTAATTTTCATGCACATTTTAAAGAGGGCCTTATTATTAGGGACAACTTTGTAGAAGACCATATTTGCCTAAAAACTCTTTTGAAGGCGTTGAATGCATCTTTCCTCGTAAATCTGGTTCGTGGAACACTGTGCACTGTTACCAGAGAAAAACGATATCTTATATTTGAATAACTACTGTTGTTCAGGGGGTGGCCAAAATGTTTGGGATAGGAAACTGTTTTTTTTTTCTCTCACGAAAAAGTTCAACTAGCTGTAGCTTTCCATAGAGTGCATCAAAAATTCTCGAATTTTGACTGTTTGTCAACCTCCCTATTATATGTGCATCATTGGTACAAATTTGAGCTTGAAATTTTTGAACTATTATATCTCGGAAACCAGTGATCCGTAACGAATGAAATTTTGATCGTTTATCAACACTATATAAATGCTTCAAAAGCCATGAAAAAGTGGGCCCTTTTTGAGCGTTGATAAAAATGATGATGGATCGACACTTTTGGGATCTTTCTCAAAAAAATATCAATTTCTTACATAATGTCATAACATTTTAGTTGTGATATCCGGAGATTTTCTAATTCTGTTCTCAAGATATCTTTAATTAGATATATTAGAGTCCATTTGAAAAAAAAAGTAAAAACACATTTAACATTTTAGTTTATTTTTTAGTGGTTTTGTAAATTTGACTCATTTTCCTCTGTATGGGTGAAAACGTCAAACTGGTATAATTTTATTCGTCTTAAGAAAATACTACATGGAGGCAGCTTTCGATTGAGGTATCTGGACACCTGGGAGGATTTCCGGCGTAGCAGTCGCAATTGCAATCAAACGATCAGATATTAAACTTCATCCGACGTTTCGATGTGTATTACATCTTCTTCAGGGAATTCTATGTTCGAGACATGATAATTATACTATATATACTTAACGATAAACATTGAAAAATAGAGGCTAACAGGAGTGTTAATCGCTTTCGTTTTGAAAGGCTTTGTGGAAGCATAATCCGTCCGAAAAACTATTAAAAAAACTTTGGAATCGACTCTGAAATACACATAGAATCAGTAACATTCTTCAGCTTATTTTTGAATTAATTAAGTAGTCTTGAACACTAGTTATGTTTTTGCCGAATTCGGTTCGCACTTCTAACAACACTACCAACGGCCAATTTGTTTAACCTTCACATACCCGACCCCCGACAACTCATTTTCAAAATGCTGGCATTTCGTCAATTTTCATCCGATTTTTCTGAAGTCGCCCTTAATCGATCATAAATTGGTGCAAGTTTATTACACTCAAGTAGTCATGAAATATCCGAAACCATTCCGAAGATATTCCGGATTGTACTGGGGTCAGGTTGTCTATTTTGCCAAATAACCAAAAGTTATTATTTCGTGTGTTATTGTGTTTGAGAGGCCCTCGCGGAACTTGCTTCAGGTGTTCCGGAGCTGGCATATCAGTTGCTTCATACTTCAGTCAATTTTTGCAGCCCCATTCTCTTGAAATCATAAAGTTTAATAAGTCGCACAGCAAGTTTTAGTTGCAAACCAGAAATGTCCCCGATGTCACCCCCGTGGAACCTATGCTAGATGTTTCGGGGTGGCCATATTAGCTGATACAGACTTCAGGGTATCGTTTCTGACTCAGTCATTCGAAATCATGTAGTTTGATATGTCGCACGACATGTTTTGGATGGAAACCAGAAGTGACCCCAATAAGGCCCCCGCGGAACCTGTCACGGTGATCCGGATGGGTCAAATTATTCAAATCTGCTTATCGCAGTTGTGTTTCATTGTTCGCAATGAAAATTCTGCTGAAAATTTATAGTTCAAACACAATAATACACGAAATAATCATGTTTAGCCATTTCGGCACCCTTCCTGACCCCATACGGAATATCTCCGGAATGGTTCCGGATATTGCATGGCCGCTTGGTTGTAATAAACTTGCACCAATTTATGATCGATTGAGGACGACTTCAAAAAAGTTGGATGAAAATTGACGAAATGCCAGCATTTTGAAAATGAGATGTTGGGGGTCGGGTACGTGAAGGTTAAGCTAAGTGGTATGTGTGGAGCCTAAGTGGGGACAACATGGTTGGATTCGTTTTGGTAGCTATTGGGTATTTCTGTTATTGTTACTGTGTTCGTTACTTTAGATCGCTTTGTGTGGAGTGTATGGAAAATGCCTGCATACATTGCACTAAGACAATCGTCGATCAACAGCAACTATAACATCCGTGATTCATTCTCCTTCTGCACCTTTATCAATTCCGTTCGTTTACCAGAAAACCACATTCTGGTGTCGTTCGATGTCACCTCACTTTTCACGTGCATCCCTCGTTACATGATACCCGGAATCATCATAGAGAGATGGGAAGAAATCAAAAAGCATACGCACATAAACCTGGACCTGTTCCTTGAGATCGTTAATTTCTGTCTCGGTTGTAGTTATTTCTCATACAGAGGAAGTTACTTAAAACAGATATTCGGCACACTAATGGGCAGTCCGCTGTCTCCCATTATTGCAGACCTGGTGATGGAATCCCTCCTGGATAATGTGGTGAGTCGTCTAAACTTTCCCATACCTCTCATAAAGAAGTATGTGGACGATCTGGTCCTAGCACTACCACCAGACAAGGTAGTAGAAGTAATGAACGTTTTGAACAGTTTCAATGAGAATATACAGTTAACATTCGAAATGGAACAGAATGGCAGACTCTCCTTCCTGGACATGGTCTTAGTCCGTCAGCAGGATCAAACAATTCGTACTGAATGGTACAGTAAACCTATGTCACCCGGTCGTCTGTTGGACTTTCTGTCGGTTCACCCACTACATCTCAAAATGAACACGGTCAACAACTTTATGCGAAGAGTAAGTGAATTCACCACCAATCTATCCAACGAGGCGGCGGATAATACGATAGACGTCATCCTGAAGTTAAATCACTATCCAGCACCCCTGCGACACCGTTTGCTGAATAGAGGAATTGCTCGAAGAACGAATACTCCTCCCTTAGATGAGACTATGCTGTTTGTAAACGACCTAACACAACGTTTGAGTAAGTCACTCAAAGCTGCACTACCAAATGTTGTTTTTGCGGCACGATACGAGAAACCCACCAAACGGCACAAATGTCCCAAATGGAGGATAACGTGCCTCTGGAGCCGGCCTTCTGAACACCGACAGTCCAACGATGAAATTTGAAATAGAACGGTTGAGGGAAAAACACTTCTGCAACATAGCATTGACGAACAGCATCGGTTCAATATAGAAAAATCACAAATCTTAGATCACCACAGAAGGCAAACAGCTCTTCCTATTCTCGAGGTTCGTCATATTCTAAACACTCCACACACCTTCAACAAGAGATCAGATATCGAATGATTTAGTTCAATGTATGCATGCATTTTCCATACACTCCACACAAAGCGATCTAAACTAACGAACACAGCAACAATAACAGAAATATCCAATAGCTACCAAAACGAATCCAACCATGTTGTCCCCACTGAGATTCCACACATACTCACCACTTAGCTTAAACAAATTGGCCGTTAGTAGTGTTGTTAGAAGTGCGAACCGAATTCGGCAAAAACATAACTAGTGTTCAAAAGTACTTAATTAATTCAAAAATATGCTGAAGAATGTTACTGATTCTATGTGTATTTCAGAGTCGATTCCAACGTTTTTTTTTTAAATAGTTTTTTCGGACGGATTATGCTTTCACAAAGCCATCCAAACCGAAAGCGATTAACACTTCTGTAAGCCTCTATTATTCAATGTTTATCGTTAAGTATATATACAGTATAATTATCTTGTCTCGAACATAGAATTCCCTGAAGAAGATGTAATACACATCGAAACGTTGGATGAACGAGAATATCTGATCGTTTGATTGTAATTGCGACTGCCACGCCGAAAATCCTCCCAGGTGAAAATACTATATTCTTAAACGTCGTATCAAGTATCAATATATTGTTAATGAATGCTCAAAGTTCCAATAAATTTGATTCACTGATTGCGGGGGATATGGCAGTTTAAAAATTGGTTGCCTAAAAATGGTGTAAACGAAAACGATTCTAGCTTCTCGAAAGATTCACCAATCGAGTTAAAACTTATACCAATGATGCACATATATTAGTTTGACAAACTGTCAAAATTTGAGAATTTTTGATGCACTCTATAAAAAATACAGATTCTTGAACTTTTTTGTGAAAGAAAAAAAGTTGCCTATCCCAAACATTTTGGCCATCCCCTGTTACTACTATGTACTACTACTGTCTATTTATCTCACCGTTTCAATTGAACAGCATTTCAGCATGTAATTCTCGCAATCGTCAAGAAAGCGTAGATCGACCACTCCAGCTCCATCGACGTTAAGGACATTATCTCGGCATTGATGTACAGTCACACAGAAACCGTCTTTTCCATTTTCCAGAGCACATGCCTTGAAGTAGAAATGGGTTATACAAAAAAAAAACTCTGAAAACCGCATGAATTTCTTACTTACTTGATCAAAAACACCTTGAGGACGCACATTGACTGGTATTAGCATAACGATAGTTCCGAAAAGTAGGAGCACATGAAAATCAGCCATTGCTTCGTAGCGCTTGCTGCCAATCTGAATCACTGCAGTGTAATGATGCTCTCTTGATTAACGTAAATCCCCATCCTGCGATAGGGGAATAAACCGTGTCGATCACTTTTATTACTATGATCAATCGGAATAACAAGTATTGATATTTGAAACAAATATAGTATACCATTTTTGTCTGTTATTTTTGTAAACCAACTAAATTGTGTGTCGATGTCATATTTACGAATATTTTTAAAACATTCATTACTTTCTTATTTATACCACGTTTGTGATAAGAAATTCTCAACAATAACACGCCATTAACTCTCTACTTGCTATGACTGACATAAGACCATCATCGATTTTCTGCGAGCTCGAGACATACAAAATAAAATGAATATGATGCAATAGATGGGGCAAAGGGAGTTTACTGAAAATTGCCAGGGAGCCCAAAAAAGTGGCTTGTATAAGGGTCTTCAGGGGAGTTCCAGGGAATTGTTTCAAAGGGTTTAGAAAGCCCTTTAAGAGAGTTTCGATAGGCTAAGGTTTTTTAGGCGGTTCAATTGCATTACGCGGGTTTCAGGAACGTTTCAATTAGCTTTAAGGTTGATTCAGGTTAGAGGGGTCTTAGGAGTCTTTAAAAAGCGTTACAATGGGCTTCAAAGGAATTTCAGGGCATTTTAGAGGCATCTTAGAGAGTCTTAGGGGGTTTATGGAGCGTTTAAATAATAGGGTGATTCACTTAACAGCGTAAACTGATTAAACTGATTAAACGTCGTGATCACCAAGGCAATCTTCGATTATTTCAATCGCAAAATCATGAAACATTTCAAATAAGGAGAAAATCATGGCTTACGCAGCAATTTAATCTTGTTAGTGAGTACCCCTAAGAGATTTTAGGGGCGTTTGAATGCATTACAGGGGCGCTTCAAGGGGGTTTCAGGTGCGTTCAAGGGGAATTCGTTAAATCTGAACTTTTCAACGTTATTTTGATGCAGATGTGTCATTACATAAAAGAATAGTAGTATTTCTGAAAATAATGCCAGAGATTTAAAATTTCAAGTGCTTGCAGGACATTTTCTCGAAATCATTGGAAAACAGATGGTCCGGTCTGACTTAACGCCGACCATATATGGAAATTAGAAAAAAAAAATTGAAGACCACTATCGTGGCGTCAAACATAGATCTGTAATAGACATTTATTTGGCATAATGTATGTTTAAATTGACAGTTAGAGACTGTTCTCAACTCTTTACAAGATCATTGTTCAAAATGGTCTATTTAATTAGTTAGTTTTGCTTGGAAATATTATATAACCAGAATTATATAAATAGCAATGCTTTGTACATCTTCTTTTTTTTTGAATCGCTGAGAAATTACATGTAAATGATAATTTCTAGTAATTCTTTGATGGGTATCTTTAAGAATCTTTGAATTTTCTAGCAGCATTACTGCAAAATATGGTTAAGTGCTTCTTTGTGGAATTCAAGTATCATGTGGGAAAAAATCTGGTTGAATTTGCAATGGAATTCCAGCAAAAGTTATTGAATTCCTAGTGAGAATAGAAGTCACATAATAAGAAATGATCCATGTAGCTGAAGCGTAAACGCGAGTGTATTGATTAAAACCATGCTGGAGGTGATTTCTAGTCGGTCACTATTACTTTTTTTTTATTTCGTAGGCCAGGGGTATTTGTGCTATCAAACAACGCACATATTTAAATGGTCATTGAGGAAGTTTCAATATATTTAAAAGCTGGTGCTGCGATGGGTAATCTTGAAGGTTTTCATGATTGGACTTCTTAAAGATTTCTCGGAGATAATTGAGAAAAAAATATATTTCTGGAGGAAATCCTGGAGAACCTTCTGGACAAACTCCATACGGAATCTCTGGAAAAGTTCCGGAACTAATGCCTGGAGCATTGGAGGACTTTTTTACTATCGTACAAAGTGGTACGAAGGTTCTAAAGGTTGATGAGGTTTTTTTTCTTAGGTAGGGATCATATATATACAAAACTAAACTAAACAAAAACTAAATTGAAAAAAATCAGGGTCACCTAATTTTCAAAGGCGCTGTCCATAAACTACGTAGACTCATTTTTGGCCATCTCAGACCCCCCCCCCATCCCCCATCGTAGACTTTTGTTCATACAATATTTTCGAAATTTGTATGAAGCGTAGACTTTGGCCAGACCCCCTCCCCCCTAAAAGTCTACGTAGTTAATGGACAGGCCCAAAGGACTAATGTCATTTCTGTCGTTATTTCCTATCGTATCCAATATAGCTTTTTAAAAAAATGCTAAGAAATCTATCATCAAATTTAAAATTTCTCAGAATTTCGTAATACATTATTTTACGAATTACATCTATTATTATTTTATGAAAACTAAATTTCTAATTAAGTCTCCAGTTAGCCTAGTGGTTAAGGCTCTCTCTCTCTCTCTTATTGGCGTAACGTCCTCATTGGGACAAAGCCTGCTTCTCAGCTTAGTGTTCTATGAGCACTTCCCCAGTTATTAACTGAGAGCTTCCTCTGCCAATTGTGGAATTCCGAATGCTGCTTGCGGGGAATATGCCGTGCCAGGTGTCGCACGTCTGCTGCGCCCGACCGACGACGGAAGAAAGAGGGCAAGTCATGGCCAACCATGCGTTGGTCGGCCGCGCGCTGATATTCGGGTGTTAGGCGTTACTAGAAGGTGTGGCGCGCTGTCCGTTAGTAGATCGAGGCATGGTTCTGAGCACGTGTATCACATACCACACATCCTCCTCCTCCTCTAAAAAAACATCACAATACTTGATGATATCCTCGATGATATCCATAGCTTTTTTTAATGGTTATGTAATAAACGTGTAGTCTTGTAGGCATGCATTTAGCGTCACTAAGCTTCTAATCGTACCATTTTATTGAGTGAGGGTTTGATTTCCGCTCCGTTGATGCATCTTTTCGCGAGAATGGTTTTTCACTGTATCAACTTATAAATGTTCCACGTGTCCGTTGCTAAATGCGAAGTTCCGTTAAATTTGTACAGCCTCTGGCAGAAAACGGCATCCGTGTCTTTTCGTTTATTTTTTTGTAACATAAATTCTTGTATGATTGTATGTTTGAAGGTATTTTGAAAACCTTGCTTAACACATTTGCAAAACGGTCAGATTATTTCAAGAATAAATGTTATGATTTGCAGTATCATGCTACACTTTGAAATCAGAATCCAACAAGTTCACCCATCATTTCAGAATAATTACATTCACTACAGCCTATGCAAAATGTCAAGATCTTCATCATCCTATTCATACATTATTCTTAGTTTGTTATTTCGACAGGAATACAAGCCTAAATACTTAAATGTTTAAGCGGACAGTCACATCAGAGTTTTCTTTGAATATCAGTTATTTCGTTAGCAGTAATATTCCTACCCATTCCGCCCGCACGATTCAATCTTATTCAAAATTCGTCAATGTACTGAAAGCGTATTAATGGTATTCTTGATTTATCTAAACATCGACAACATTCCATATATTTCCGTATGCGAATCTTCCAGATAATTTAGGCACAGATAAACATGTCTCAGTCTATTTAATTCTTATCGTCCCCAATAATTATTGCGAATATTCTGTAGTTCATCAGTAGAAGTGCTCGCGTTTTCTGTGCTCGAGCTCTGCTAACAACACCTCGTGAATAATCAAATACAGGGGATGGCCAAAATGTTTGGGATAGGCAACTTTTTTTCTCCCACAAAAAAAATCAACATGCTGTAACTTTTCATAGAGTGCATCAAAAAATATCAAATTTTGACTGTTTATCAACCTATTATATGTGCATCATTGGCATAAATTTGGACTCGATTGATTAATTTTTCGCGAAGTTGGAAACGTTCGGGTAAAACACTATTTTTAAGACAACACATTTTTGAGCTGTCATATCTCGGGAACTAGTGAACCGAAATGAATGAATTTTTTAACGTTTATCACCAATATATTGATACTTAATACAACGTTATAAAATGTTATAATTTCTCACGGAGAATTAAGTTATACCGGGTTAAAAATTTTAACCATATAGAGGAAAATAAGTCAATTTTACAATACCACACAAAAATTACTAAATGTGTTCTTCCTTTAATCTAAATAGGCTCTAATATATCTGAATAAAGATAACTTGAGAACAGAAGTGGAAAACCTTTGGACATTAACACTAAAATGTATTGACATTGACATAAAAAAATTACATTTTTTCGAGAAAAATCCAAAAAGTGTCAATCCATGGTAACTTTTTTCAACGTTCAAAAAGTATCTATGTTTTAATAGTTTGAGAAGCATTTATATATTGTTAGTGTACGTACAAAATTTCATTCAATTCGGTTCACTGGTTTCCGAGATATGACAGCTCAAAAATGAGTTGTCTGAAAAATAGTGTTTTACCCGGACGGTTCTATCTTTGCGAAAAATTAATCAATCGATCTCAAATTTGTACCAATGATGCACATATAATAGGTTGACAAACAGTCAAAATTTGAGATTTTTTGATGCACTCTATGAAAAGTTATAGCATGTTGAACTTTTTTGTGAGAGAAAAAAAGTTGCCTATCCCAAACATTTTGGCCATCCCCTGTACATCGTCCATCGACCAAAATGAACTTTTTTTTGGAAATATTGTAATACTGCGGTAAACCCCTCCTTGCTTATTTAGGATATGTATGGCCTCTTAATTCACAAAATTGAAATTCAATACTCAGTAGCAATCTCATTACCTTCCTGTTCTCCATCCCATTTTCAAACGCCGACATTGTATTAGGTTGCCGAATTTATTGTCCCAGTATTTCCGTAAGTGCCTGGCTTCTAGAAGTATGTTTTATGCACAGATGCCTTTACACCGTTCACCTATTAATATAATCAAACACTCAGGAATAATTTCGTGCATTGGACCATTTTACCTCACAGGTGCGTTTTGGACCATGTTCCCCTAATTTTCGTTGAGTGCTTTACTTTGTCTTTGTTCAAAAAGTTTTGCACAGCAAGTTCCATATGATTTGACTTTTCTTTCAGCTTCGCACTGGGGGCAAGAAAAATGCTAAGCTTGCTCATTTCTAGAGCGATTCCTTGCCTGAATTTTCCGCGCATCGAGATATGCCAATAAATTCCTCGATATTGATTTGTTGTAAACATTAATCCAGTTCATGCTCAACAAAAAAAATTTTTTTCTCGAAAAAATACATGTTCCTCAAACTTTTATGGAGCTCCAATATCCTGGTTTTAAGAATGAAAGAAATAGAACCTTTCTTTTTGTCTTCAACTGACCAATCCAATTTCTTTGGTGCTTTTCAAGAGCACCTTCGACGTCAGAAGCCGGAACCAAATCACCACCGGTTTTCCAAACCACCTCTCTTCGATTCCACAATCGACGTACTCCGGCTCTGTTCTACAGCGCCTTCGGCGTCACCAGCCGAAACCAAATCATCCGGGAGGTTTTCCTAACCTCTCTTCGATTCCACAATCGAAGAACTCCGGCGCTGTTCCACAGTGCCTTCGGCATCACCAGCCGGAACCAAATCATCAAGGAGGTTATTCAAACCTCTCTTCGATTCCACAATCGAAGAACTCCGGCGCTGTTCTACAGCGCCTTCGGCATCACCAGCCGAAACCAAATCATCAAGGAGGTTTTTCAAACCTCTCTTCGTTTCTACAATCGAAGAACTCCGGCGCTGTTCCACAGCGCCTTCGGCCTCACCAGCCGAAACCGAATCAATCTATTAGATCTCGAATCGAATCATCCGTGCGCGTTGAATTGAAAATCCAAAAACAATCGATTCAAAAATCACGCTTTCTGCGTGCCAAATCGCAAATTTACACAATTTTACATTTATTTACACAATTTCACATTTGTTTTTCTTGCACTCGCTTACCTTGTACCGCAAAAGAGCCACAATTTTTCACATTTATTTATTGCCAAAGCTCGCAATAAACCTGGCAGGTTCGCCATTGTGGAATTCCGAATGCTGCTTGCGGGGAATATGCCGTGCCAGGTGTCGCACGTCTGCTGCGCCCGACCGACGACGGAAGAAAGAGGACAAGTCATGGCCAACCATGCGTTGGTCGGCCGCGCGCTGACATTCGGGTGTTAGGCGTTACTAGAAGGTGTGGTGCGCTGTCCGTTAGTAGATCGAGGCATAGTTCAGAGCACGTGTATCACATACCACACACCAATGACCATTTTGCATGCGTATATCGTGTGGCAGGCACGAAGATACTCTATGCCCAAGGAAGTCAAGAAAATTTCCTTTACGAAAAGATCCTGGACCGACCAGAAATCGAACCCGTCACCCTCAGCATGGTCATGCTGAATACCCGTGCGTTTACCGCCTCAGCTATATGGGCCATTCAGTGGTTAAGTCTATAAATCGCCAATCCGGAGACGGCGGGTTCGATTCCCGTTCCAGAGAAAACAGTCAGTTTTCTCGACTCCCTGGGCATAGTGTATCATTGTACTTGCCTCACAATATAAAAATTCATGCAATGGCAGGCAAAGAAAGCCCTTCTAGTCTAGTCTAGTCTAGTCTACACTTACACAGCCATCACTTAGAAGAATCCTGGAAAATGATAAAATCGACTACTTTTATCATTTTTCTTGTCATTATCAATACTTGCAAGGTATCAAAGATGCATTACAAGTGTTGGAGCGGCCAGGCCTACTGTGCAGCGTCATTAAATACAATTGAAGCAGAGAACGGCGACATCTCGTCAGCCGCTCCGTATAGTATGTGTTATTGGTGTAAAATAAAATCGTTGGGAGTGATGTTGCTAAGAAAGTTAATATCACTCCATTGATGCTCTTCGTCCTGGGATGGGACATAGGAATTTCAGCCTCATGTCCTGGCTCGAAAGCCTAGGCTTTAGCGCCATTACTCGCTCTCTGAAATGAGAAGAAAAAAAAATCTGGCAATCCCTTTCCCGGCTTTATTAAATAACCCAAGCTATTGTGGATTTACCGGCTACTTGTATTCTACCGGTCGCTTCAGTATGGCCTCCAAAGTAGCCGTTTTACAAAAAGAGTAACTTAAAAATGATTTTAAACATTTTTATTGTATGCGCTATTCCTCGTTGCCACTAGCTACTCAGCGACATTCATTTTTTGACAATTAAGTTGATTTTTATATGAAAACGGCTACTTTGTAACGGTTACTTAAGTAACCGGTAGAATACAAGTAGCCGGTAAATCCACAATATAAGTAAGACAGTAAAAAGTAAGACTATCAACCGAGGGAAGAAATGTATTCATAATATTCTTGTCTTGATGAAGTTGGCTAAAGTTGCTCGAAATAGCCGCATGATCCCCTGATTCATTTGTCAACAAATGGGTAAGAGCAGGACATACCAACCCCGAGCAACCTTTTTCACGCGCCGACTAAGAACTACGAAAATGAGCGAGGTCATTAAATAGTTTTTCCTCGCTCGAACCGCACGCGGATTCTGGCCGGCTGCTTGTAATCAAATGGAAGATACGTACCAAATGGTCCACAAAATTAAAGAATTGACTATACTGCTCACACGGACTCCGGCCACTCGTCAGCAGCTGATGAGGAATGTTTCCAAAATTCACCAAAACCTCCGCTTGTGGAATTTATTTCTGGTGTAGCACAGAAAATTCTTATTTTCACACATTTTCACACACTTCACGAACTAACGCATTCGCACACATACTTTAAATTTTATAAGTAATTTTAAATTTCTTTAATTGAATGAAAACACAAAAAAAATGACGGGAGCAAAAATTTTCACTTCGGTCAATTAGCGCGGCACACTACGATCCATCAATGGCAGGCAAAGAAAGCCCTTCAATTAATAACTGTGGAAGTCTAGGTGGAAGTGCTCAAAGAACACTAAGTTGAAGCGTGGCAGGCCAAGTCCCAGTGGGGACGTAGAGCCATAAAGAGAAAGAATAAAAAGAAATTTCTAAATTCTGTTCTAAATTCCTCTGGATTTTTCTCTTTTTTTCCTGGAGCTGTATGAGAAAGAGTTTTCTCAACATTCTGTTTGGAATTCTATCAGACGTTTCGCTAGGACTTCAATTAGAAACTCCTCTATCAATCTTTGCAAAATTATCTTCCAAAGCGGATACAAAAGATTACGTCTGCAGGTTTACAGGGCAAGTCATCATTGGCTTTCTAAGAAATTTCGCAAAAAAATCAATCAAAAATCTTCATAATATTTTCCTTTTTTTTGGAAGTTCATCCAAAAACACCTAAAATTATGCACAGATTCCTTCAGAAATTTTCATAATCCACCAAATCGCAAACAAAGTCTCGAACAATTTTATGTTAAATCCTGTAAATTACTGATTACAAATTCTTGAACGACTAGCGGCCCGCAGTCTCTTTCTTAAATTCAATTTTGGCCCACGAAGGCAGTAGGGCTGAAGACCACTGCCTTAGAGGAATCCCTGAAGGAATTTCTGGTTTATTTCTGGAGGAATTCCTGGTGGAATTTCTGGAAGAATCCGAGAAATAACTCCTGAACGGATTTCTAGAGGAATCCCTGGAGTTCAAATTCATGGATTATTTCCTGGATGAAATCTGCAAGAATTTCCGGAGGAATCCCTTGGAAAAATTCCTATGGAATTTCCTGAAGAATCTCCTGTAAGAATATCTGCAGCAATCTCTGAAGGATTTCCTGCAGAAATTCCTGGAGGAATGCTGTCGGAATTTCCGAAGAAATTCCTGGAGGGATTCCTTGATCAATTTCTGAGGAAATTCCTGTAGGAACTTCTGAAGAAATACCTGGGGTAAATCTTGGTGGAATTCCTGGAGGAGTCCCTGGAGAAATGCCTGGATGAAATCCTGGAGGAATACCTGGGATAATTCCTGGATTAATTCCCAGAGAATTTTTTAGGGGAATTTCTGAAAGAATCATTGGAGGATTTCCTGGAAGATTCCTGAAAAAATGCTTGAAATTTCTTAAGGAGCCCCTGGAGAATTTCCTGGAGCAATTGCGGTTGTAATTTCTGAAGGAATTCCTATATGACTTCCTGGAGGACTTTCTGAAGGAATTCCTGGGGTATTTCTGAAGAAACCTCTTAAGGAATTCCTGGAAAAAATCTTAGAGAAATTCTTGGAAAGAACCCTGGAGGAATCCCTGGAGGAACTTCCGGACAAGTTCCAGTCGGAATCCCAGCAGGAATTCCTGGACAAATCTCTAAAGGAAACCTCAGGAAAATTCCATGAAACTATTCATGGAAGAATTCCAGGAGGAATCCCACAATCAATTCTTTGAGGAATCCTCCAATGAATTCCTGGAAGAATCTCTAGAGGAATTCTGGAAGGAATTCATGGAAAAATTTCTGAAGAAATTCCTAGAAAAAATCCTAGAGGAATTTCTGGTGGAGTTCCAGGAGAAATTTCCTGAGGAATTTCTAGAGGAATTTCAGGAGCAATTTCAGAAGGAATTTCTGGAAGAAGTACTGGATTTTCTGGAGGAATGTGTGGAGAAGAAATTCCTGGATTAATTCTTGGAGAAAACCCTGGAAGGATTTCATGAGGAA
>NC_085138.1:268970509-268995509 GCF_035046485.1 Aedes albopictus
AACGTTCTATACTTTATAGAAAATGTACCGGTAAAACATAATATTTTCTCATTAAAAGTGGAATTTTGTACCAATGCATATGCTGCATAAAAACTAAAAGTGTACCTATAATAAATTAAATATTGCTCCATAGAAAAATTAAATTACACCATAAAAAAAATTAAATTTCACTAGATATAATATGAATTGCTCCATGAAAAATAGGAAATTCTCCATAGATTGCATATTATCATAATTCAAACTCGGCAGTGCTGAATTGCTTTACTTTGTACTACTTTAGTGATGCAGATGTTTAAAGTTATGGAGAATTTTCATTTTATCATGGAGCAAATCATATTTTCTGTGGTGCAATTTCAATTTTTATGGTACAATTTATTTTTTCTATGGAGCAATATTTAATTTATTATGGGTACAATTCCATTTTATAATGGAGCATTTGCATTTTTTATGAAGCATTTGTATTTTGTTATGGAGCAGTTCAGTATTTCTATTGGTACAAAATTGCACTTTGAATGAGAGATTGTATGTTTTACCGGTACATTTTCCACAAAGTATGGAACGTTTACAATTATTTATGGGCAACATTACACATTTTTATGGAACATATATGTTTTTATGTGATATTATGTTTATTCTTTAGGGAGCGCTTTTTGATTTTTTAAATATGGAGCATTTGCAATATGTTATGGTCGCAACAACCTTTGCCAAAAAGTTTTAACCTAGACCCCTCGTACCCAAACAGCGAGATTTTGTCACTCTTATAATGCCTTTGTATGCTAGATGTAAAACACCATCAGTCTGTAGCTGTCGTGGTGCGATTGGCCTAACATTTTAGAAGGGTTAAAAGAAAACTTACATGTCTTTGACAGATTTTGGCCCACTGAATCCAAATCCAGGCTGAGATTTGCTCTAACGTGTTACAATTTACCCCATGATTTACCCCAATATCTCCGATTAGCCTAGTGGTTAAGGCTATAGATCGCCAAACCGGAGACGACGGGTTCGATTCCCGTTCCGGTCGGGAAAATTTTCTCGACTCCCTGGGCATTGTGTATCATTGTACTTGCCTCACAATAGGCGCCATCCACAAATTACGTAACGTTCTAGGGGGAGGGGGGGAGTATGACCAAGCGTTACGGCCTATACAAAAATTTTAGGGTTTTCATACAAAAAAGCGTTATGGAGGGGGGGAGGGGGGTCGAAAAATTTAAGTTGAAGCGAGGCAGACCAAGTCCCAGTGGGGACGTAGAGTCATAAAGAAGAAGAAGAAGATCTAAATTTTTTATTCAATTGTTATTACATCAAAAATTCTGGAGCACCGAGTAATCGGTTGTTGAAATCAACTACAGAGGTGATCACTGAGAGCTCAGCTGTTGAGAACTTTATAGTTCGACTATCGAGCACTTCATTAAACATTACGTATGAAGACAACAAGTTTATTTGAAAGTCTCGAGTGTTTGTCATGAACATTAGCAAGGCACCATTTTTATTGTGCAAGCCCTCGAAGTTCAAATTCGATAAAATATTTATTTGTGGTATAAATTTGACGATCAGATCTGATAGGGAAGCGGAACCATCTCGACAGGGTTTCAATTTTGGGCACTACTCCATCCCAACAAACAATTGGAAGTCACAAACAAGCATACATGCTGAATTGTTGCTCAATAATGGTAATCATAGATGAACTAAAATTAAGCTGTACACAGTACTTTTTGGATGATTCATCAGTTGAAAAAGCAGTCATGTTCTACCTACCACAACGGTATAAAAAATGATAAGCTAAAACACTTTTCAAAAGTTTAACAAAACAATTTTCGACTTTCAATTATTCCTTTTCAAAATTGTTCAACAAGACCTTTATCTGCTTCTTATTCAGCTAATTTATTTGTAAGCACATGTTTCTATACGATGTGCTTTCACATGTCGAATAAGCGCTTTCATTCCATCATATTCCGATTCAAAGACTAAGTTTTCCAGACAGCAGTTTTAAAGCTGGATAATGATTTTGTAATTTTCACTCGATCTCGGAAATTTTCTCGGATAAGACAATCTAGTCATCAAATAACCAGCATTTCATACGAAACATAGAATAGATAATAGAAGTACCCAACTAACAATCACTCATTTAACAGGCACCTTTATGACGAATTAATTCAGCATAATGTTGAATAACATTTGAATTATTTTCACGTACAACCTATGTTCGGATTTTGTTCACACAAATTTGGAGAAGTTATAAAGCATCATGTTGTGCACCAACTTATTTTTGTTGTTGTTGAAGCGTTTAACAAATATACAGGAAAGCTGTTATTAAACATTGGTAAAAATGTCTGAAAATAAAAAAAGGGCAAAAATGTTGAACTCTCACGAGAGTAATTATTTACTCTCATGTTGAGAACACCTATTATGAAATAAGAATTACATATAAAATTACCTAAATCCGGATTAGAACTCGAGACCTGTCGATTGCCAGCCGTATGCCTTCCTATCTGCGCCATCCTAGAGATGGTGAGTTGCAGCACCCAAAGCAAAACATCATCTTCCCTTAACTCAATAATGATCACTCCTGAACTAGTGTTCAGCAGTGGTGAATTAGCACAGCACGTGGTAATCAACTGAACAACGCCTTATACTTCAACAGCTGTTCAGCCCAAAACACGTGTTTTCCATTCTGATTTCGCAGTCAGTATTTTTATCGCACGGTGAGAAAACTTGTATCGAATACGGCCAAAAAGTGTTTATCCTTATTGCAGATATTGTTTCCAGACGTACTAATTGCGAAATAAATATGTTTTTTTTATTATTAAATATCGATCTTTAAAATTGTATGACAATATGTGGTGCGGTATGGTCTTCGACATGGTGCATTCACAGCATCTGTTCAGGTAATCTACTCATGCTCAGTCGAAGATCCGTTAAGCAATTTTTTTTGTTTATGCTTTTGTCATGGAATCTTGATATTATGTTCAATAAACAGTGCATAAGGATGTTTAGGGATCAAGTTAGGGATACTTATAATGTGTCGACTTCTGAAAGCTGTTTGGTTATCTAGGTGACTGTGGGAACAATATTCAGTAAACACGACAGCACTGAAATGTCAAATGCTTCGATCCAAGCTTTTCGTACAATCGAACTGCTGCGGAAGGTAAAAAATATAATAATCAAGATACAAGATATCTTGTTACAGACTAATAATAAAAAATAAATGCCTCATTTTTACGTTGATTACGTCTCTTGTCACTCAATGTTAAGCTTCATAATTCTATTCAGTTTTATGTTATGTGGTTCGAATCACAACAACGATTGTTTAAAATATTGGTTCTTTAATAACTTGGTTGTCTAAACAGTTTTAGCCATGATTTATCCCATTATCCGAACAAAGTTCCGAGTCAAACTATGACGGGCTGAAGGCGTTTATTTGACAAGTGAAAAGCTGTTCAGGAGCATATGCTTCTCGATACATCAGCTTAATAAGATGCAGACAAATCATTGTTGATACCGATGAGGAAAGTCGAACATTGACTACTTTCTCAATTGAAAAATGATTTAAACAGTAATGTGTAGAGCATAATTTTAGTTCAGCTATCATTACCATTATTAAGCAACAATTCGGCAAGCTTGCTTGTTTGTGACTTTTAATTGTTAGTTGGGTACCTTGTAATATAATGCGCATGAACACGCGTTTTGGACTGAAAAGCTGCTGAAGGGTAAGTCGTTGTTCAGTTAGCCATAAGGTGCTGTACTAATTCACCACTGCTGAACAGAAGTCCAGGTGTGATCATCATTCATGTTCATGTTGAGTTCATGTTTTGTTCGGCGTGCTTTAATACACCATCTCTATGGTGGCGTAGATAGGAATGCATACGGCTGGCAATCAACAGGTCTCGAGTTCGAATATGGATTTAGGTAATTTTATGTGTAGTTCTTATTTCATAATAAACGTTCTTAACATTAATTCAAATTAATTACTCTCGTGAAAAATATTATTATAATTATCTTTATTATCGGGATTTACAGCCAGGGTCTGGTTCATCTCCGAGGGATAAACCGTGTGAATTACCAACTATTATTGTTGCTGCATAAGCGTTTAAGAGAGGTTTCCTCCAAAAGTGTTTGCTCCATAAGCTAGCTGTTAAGGTTCAAGCATCCGTCATCATTTTTCGGAAAATGAAAAGCAGGTTTTTCTCTCAAAACAAAAGTTTTTGCCATGAAAATTTATTCACTGCATTCCATTCTTCATGTGGAATACAGTGAATACATTTTCATGACAAAACGTTTTGTTTCGAACGAAAAAACTGCCTTCAAATGTTTGATGATGACGAATTGTTCAACGTTAAGCAGCTACTTTTGTAAGTAGGGTACTTTTGAAGTAGGGTAAACATTTTTACTTATATTTGTCATAGCTTAATAAAAGCTTTTCCGAATATTTGTTAAACGCTTTTTACATCAAACAATTAAGTTAACACACAACACTATACTTTAAGGGCCCATATAGCCGAGGCGGTAAACGCACGGGTATTCAGCATGACCATGCTGAGGGTGACGGGTTCAATTCCCGGTCGGTCCAGGATCTTTTCGTAAAGGAAATTTCCTTGACTTCCTTGGGCATAGAGTATCTTCGTGCCTGCCACACGATATACGCATGCAAAATGGTCATTGGCAGAGGAAGCTCTCAGTTAAAAACTGTGGAAGTGCTCATTGAACACTAAGCTGAGAAGCAGGCTTTGTCCCAGTGAGGACGTTACGCCAAGAAGAGGAGAGAGGAGGACAACACTATACTTTATAAATTTTCTAAATTTTTGTGGACAAAACCCGTACAAAGGTTGTAGTTGAAAATAGTTCAAATGTTATACAGCATTAAGCTGAATTATTTCCTTATTATTATTCTTGTTGAATGAACGATTGTTAATTGGGATATTATGTGGCATCTACAAATATACAAACGCACAGACAATTATTTGTACTTTTAAAACATATAACTGTAATTTTTAGAAAGCTTAAATCTGGAAGGGCGCAAATAGCCGAAGCGGGTATTCAAAAAAAACTATGCTGAGAGTAACGTGTTCAATTCCTGGCCCATCCAGGATTTTGTCATAATGGGAAATTTCACTGGCGTCCTTGGGTATAGAGTATCTTGCGGTACACGAGTGAAAAATGGTCATTGGCAGAGAAAGCTCTCAGATAACTGAAGAAAGGCTAATGAAACAGTTGAGAAGCAAGCTTTGCCCTAGTCAGAACGTTACACCAAGGAGAAGAAGAAGAAACTAGAAATAATTTCCATTGCCAGACGTCATTTAACAAATCATAAACTAGGTGGCGGTATAGTATACAAATTACGGGTGGTGCGTTGGTCTACCCTTGGCTCTGTCGTCAAATTTTCAATTAAACCTTTAAATCGGTGGTGGATGGGAATGAGTGTTTTAGTAGAATCAACTGTTTAATTTTATTCGTTGTTTCGACACCGAAACTAAAACAAGTCTAGAAAGCCGAAACTATTGCCCGTTGTGGAGATTTATAGATTCCGACGCACAAAAATTATTAAGCTCATTTTTCAGCGTAGGTACATTATAAATGTTTGTTTTTAATGCAAAACTTTTGCAAATGTGTACTTAACAACGCAACGTAAAATATTCACCAGAACGTGGTCTGTGTTTATATCTGTGGGCCCGCGCAAGAAAAATCCACGCAACTAATTTTTGCGCAGGAGTCTAAATAGATGGAATCTCCGCAATATCTTTAATAACAATTGAACCAGTGTAACAAGTAGAAAAAATAGCCACAGAATGTCAATGTCGTGAGTGTTCGTGTGATCAACATCTAGTTTACCACGCCCTTACAGCGTCAGACCGGTCCTACAAGAGTCAAATCAATTTTCATATCCAAAACAAAACATCCACAACAAAATGTATATTAAAAAAAATGGATAAATACATCTGAGGAATGAGATACGATAAATTAATTTATTGGCTACAGCGCCATTGGAGATCTAATTTCTCAAACATCTACTGTGTAACATTTAATATGAGCCATTTTACGAAGTGACAACAATGTTGATGATGATATTGGTTTTTACGGGTTATTGGACACTACTTCCTGTCAAAATTCATTCATAAAATCGGCTCGTAAAATGGACTATTGATACTTGTGTAGTGTGTTGTACACTCACGCTATATAGAAGCCACAGACAAACAGACGTAACACTCAGATAATTCCCATCGTACACCGATTTAACGGTCTATTTGAAAATTTGATAGTTGGCTACCTGGCCCCCCGTAGCGCTCACATCGTTTTTGTTCGAGTTTGACGATTGCACACTACCGCCACCTAGTTGATGGTTGGCCAAACTCAGTCCTTTTAGTGTTGGGCGAATATGTTTCCAAGACCATGATTTGAATCGAAAAACGTTCGAAGTGTTACGTATGTGTGCCTGTGTAGAAACATTTACCCCAGAGAAACAGACGTAACTCTTAGAACAAATTTCATTGAAAAACATCGTCATCAAAACATAACCGCATAATGCTAAACGTACTGTACTTGGCCGGGCAATCACTAGGTGGCAGTAGTAAGCAAACGTCAAACAGGAGCAAAAACAACGCCAGCGCAGCGAGTGGTCAATCGACCTACTACCGAAAATTTGAATCAATCGTTAAAAAAGTGATCAATGAGAAGCGAGTGGAGTGTGACGTCTGTTTCTCTGTGCGTTTACCTTTACGTTAATGAATAATGCCAACGATTAACGCATTTACAATTTGAGCTTTTACGTTACGAAACACAGCGTTGACTTTTCGATACACGGTGATCGCCACTAAAGGGGTACCAGTGCACTGTTTTGTGATTACTTTTTTATTCTAGCATGGTATGAGTACCTCCTACGCCCCTACGTTTATTCAATTTCAAATATATACGATTTAAGCATCAATTGTTTCTGTTTTTGTTATGTTCACTCCCAACAATGAAAAAAGAACAAAATAGCACTTATTATCTTTGCTTTCGATAGGATGAAAACAGGAACACTTTGCTTCATATGGCTTTTGTTCCTCTATTTAACGATAGAAGTTTGCGCGCATGATAACGACTAGAACGGAAACAATCGATGATGTAATCGTTTAATATTGAGTTGATTATGCAAAATTTTCGATTTCCTTTGTATGTGACTCTTGAAGTTTCTGAATGTCACCTCTTGAATATATTGACCAACATATCTGCTTAACATGATTTAAATAAATAAATGGTTATTATTGCATAAAGCCTTGTACTACATTGGGAACAGGTACCATTCAAGTGAAGCGACTTTGGAAAAGGTATTTAACCGATAACGATTGATTATATGTCTGTAGGCCAGGACCCAACACTGAAGTCACAGATTTGGCTTTCTAACTGCAGTGGACACTGGCTTCAACAAAAGAGTTTACGGTATGCAGCTATACAGGCAACATCCTTAAACTCGACTTCAAGAATGGCTTTAGGGTAAGTCAATCAATGATGATGCATACTAAGCTGGTGGAGGTAGTTAACGGACAACACTCTTCTAGAACGCTTTCTACCTGATAGTCTTGCTCACATATTCATATTCAACACGAGACATAATCGAATGCAGGATTTAAAACAAACTTGATAAACCCTCGCACAAAGCAAAGTCATCACCACCATTATTGAAAGGCAAGAAATACCCATCCGCAACGGAAAACTTGTTTTCAAATCAACTCATTCATGGGAATAGCTATAGCTGAATATATTCAACTATCAGCCTTCGACCAACAACTAAAATCACACATCTGAGAAACCCAGATATTTCAGGAATCACCACACTCTCACTTCCTGTCTACACCGAACCGTTTCACAAAATTAATCACTATAATCCAATTAAATTTCATCGGAGGCTAACCTTAGGTTCCTATAAAAAAAACTGTGACCGTACAGGTCGATGATTTGTTGTGAACTGAAACGTAAATCTCGGCCGCTTGCAAAAGTAAGTTCTCGTGCAGCATCAGAAATACCGGTCTCAGCTCAGCAGCAGTTGGGTCTTCCTCTCTCTTCTCCCATTTGTGTCGCCTTAGCTGACTGGATTTTGAAGTTCGTCGTTATTGATAATGGTTTCTCATCGTGAGGTGGATTTGGCGCATAGAACCTAGCTCGTTCCGAGTTAGCCAGATGATAACCTGTCACGGATTGTCTTATACAAATACATAAAGTTGTTGATAATTGAACAGGCAAATGTAGTTGCTGAAATTTGTTTTCATTTTAGCATCTGTAGACAAAGTGGTGCAAAATGCATCTAAGAATCTAATAGAGTTTACTCTTGAGACTAGAGAGGTATTGTTTTGAAATTTGCAGTTACATAGCACCCAAAGAGTTAGCAATTGTCCTATACAGTTTTCTGTTAACTTTAATGTAATCGTACAAAATGTTGAAAAAAATTCAAGAATTATTCAACATTATTATATTTCTCGGAAGAATAATTATATCAGCTAGTTGTGTATTCTCATGAGTTAATGCCAAAGATACGCTTACGATAGATTCATTTACTTAAAGAAGCCAACTATTAGAAAGGTGTAAGTACCAGGTACGGTACGAGCATCCTCAGGGAAAATAGGGTAACCAACCCAGGAGGACCTTTGGTCGTAGGCTGACAGGGAAGTCGAGTTTGCTTCTGCAAGACTGAGATTCTTTTATCCAAACCAGAAGTGGCTCACAACAGCGTCTGTTCCCCATGTTAGGGAGACTGATGAACGTCCGTGCGCCAGTGCCTCTAAGCAGGTATGGCATGCTCCTCAGTGTGAGTGCAAGTGTGCGCGGTTTTAATATGAAAATGAGCTGCACTTTGCACATTTTCAGTACGACATGCCGTCCCTGCCTCTAAGCTCAATTATGCACCATGGTCCTTTGAAAAGTGAAGTGGTTGGTGTTTGACTCTGCGAGTCAGGTGAGTAAAAGAATTACAGCGGAAAGTCAACAACATAGACCAATAAGCACCCAAATACTCACTGATGCACTGAAAGACCGCGGGTTCAGCGCTGCAAGGGGCTGTCCATAAACCACGTGGTCATTTTTTTTTGGGACTTTTCAAACCCCACCCCCCCCCCCCCCCCCCGTGGTCATGAGTCCATACAAAATTTTTTTTTTGTCTATACAAAATGGTCATCGGCCGAACCCCCCCCCCCCCCCACTCATCACCACGTGGTTTATGGACGGCCCCCAAGAGGTGTGCTGGACAGAATCCATTGTGCGAACGTTTAGATGCAACACACACTAGCTGGGAACAGCTTTTATCATGCTGGGCGATTTGCTGAGACGCGTGCACAGCCTACGTCCCGGAAGAACTACTAAGGACGCATTCTACACGTGGTTAATAAGATCATTTTAAATACTCAGATAGGCTTGGAGGAGGAATGTAGACCGACGATTATAAACTTCAACGCCCACCAGTTGACGAACGGAAAAGGTCTCCAACTGTTAGATGCTGCCGGCTCCAAGAACACTGCCATACGTAGTACCTTTTCCAGCACAGCCTCACTTATCGTTACAGCTGGAGGTACAACGGCTTTGTACCACGAACCGAAATCTGCCGAGCCTCTTTTGATGGTCGAACGTGAGGGGATTGAAAGGTTTAGGTAGCACTTCGACAAGCACCTGAATGTCGTTGAGAACGTAGACACGGAAGACCAAGGCAACGGAGGAAACGATTACGCCAGCAGTGCAGCAAAAGATGGGCATGATCCAACTCCCATGCTGAAGGAAGTTAAGGATACGTCTTATCAGCTCAAAATTAACATAGGATGATATCACAGTGGAATCAAGATTTTTTCTAAACCATGCGGGATAATCTGTTCAACAGACACCTGAACAGGGAGGTCCAGCTAGTGTGGGGTTAAGGATTGTCTTCTACAACAAAAGTAAAAACCAGGACTACTTCTACCTTGACTCACTAAACAACATTCCCGTGTTTGCCAAACCCTTCTTCTACCCGGAACCACCAAGAAGGCATTGCTTCAGAGAGGGGCTAGTGCATATCGCACCCTCAAGATTAGCTGCGTAGCCTGCAGCAACGTACATCGATGACTCGCTTTGGGGAGTCCATCAAGGTGGCATGCTGGTGCTAAGCCAGTTTCCCGAGTGCTCCTCACCACTGCCTTTGTCATCGGAATACATTCTCAATAAAGCGATAAAACTGTTTTGACCAAATTTGGAGCATTTTCCCATAGTTTTCATAGGGTGACGCCAGAACAAATCGTTTTATTGCTTTATCTTTTTTGTTTCAAATTTCTCGTCAAAGTCGCCTAGGAACCACTTTTAGAGCTTCTAAAAACGCGCATTTTCGTGCGCTGAGAATGTTGCTACGTCATTCCGTTCAAAAGATATTGATGTTTTTCTAGAAAAATAGGCAATTTTCAAGTATTTTTTGCTTGAGTTACAAAAATAACACCCCTCTAATTTTTTGATATGTTTCATAACAACATTTCTTCTTTTGAATGCGGGCAAAATATATTTTTTTATGTTTGCCCCAACACATCATAAACCCTTTTTAAAAAACTTGGATTTTTTAAGAAAAACGCCTGTAACTTTTGAACCAAAAGAGATAACGACCATCTCAGCGCACGAAACGACGCGTCTTCAAATGCTCTACAAGTGTTTCTCGGGCGACTTTGATGAAAAATCGAAACTGAAAAAGTTAAGGCCCTAAAACCGGTTTTTCTTGAACCACCCTAAGCTTATTCAGAAAAATACCTTAAGATCGGTCAATTTTAAAGCTACATAAAAAGTGTCTTCAGCAAACTTGCTCAAAATTGATAGATCTACAACTATTCTGAAGAATGTATATAGTTATTCTTGCAAATAAAAAAGTTTGGTTACAAATTTCTTTGAAAATATGGACCACCCTAATTTTCATGCACATTTTAAAGAGGGCCTTATTATTAGGGACAACTTTGTAGAAGACCATTTTAGCCTTAACACTTATTTGAAGGCGTTGAATGCATCTTTTCTCGTAAATCTGGTTCGTGGACCACTGTGACTGACACACAACTATTTGATCCACTTTCAATAACAATTTGAGAATATATGTTGCACTTTTCGAAAAGTTACAGCTATTCAAATATTTTTTGAGAAGCGAAAATTTTGCCTGTCCCGATCATTTTGTCTATCCCCTGTACCTCTTAATCTCCTGGCCCCACGCAATACACAATAATGCATGGAACTCACTACTTATTTCAATTTCAACTAATGAATTAGGCCTTGCTAAAAGAAAGGTTATGCAATATTCAACCCTCCTGACCCATACGTTCCCCGGAAGAAAACAGTGCAGGTGGCTCCAACTTTCTAGGCTCCCAGCATGATTGGAACTGCAAATAAAAATGAAAAGAAATTCAATCTTTCAATGAAAAACTTCATGTTTTGCGCCTTTGAGAACGGTAGTCTACGGGTTCCAAAATATTGCTCTAACTTCTTGTAAAACAGGTCAATCTTGCGTAAATTTAAATCATTACCGTAAACCGGGGTTAAATTGATCATCGGGGTGAAAGTGTTATTCCATATTAGCAATTTGTGCTCGTCCTTATGATCGTAAAATTCTTACCTCATCTAGTTCATAGATGTCTTGAGCTGAGTGTGGACTTTTTAGTTTTTAGAAAAAGTTAGTCTTATATAATTTTTTTATGGGTTTTTCAATGTGTTTCTGACACATCTGAAACTGTTGGCACTAAACAATCGATTGCCACCAGGAGTATACTTTCTGTGTTCACATTTTTAAGGAAGCTTGATTGTGATATGGTGTATCTATTCTGGACATAAATCAGTTGAAAAGTTTTTTTTTGTAGAAAAAGTGATTTAATGTGATTAAAGTAGTTCATTTCAAATGAAATTGCATACCTGCAGGCGTTCAATGATAAGTTTCAAAACTTCAATTTGCCTTTTAAAAGCCGAATTTATTAGCTGTAAGAGTTTTGACTTGTTATTCGTTATCAGAATATTAATATTTAGTGGAGAAGGCAATTTTTGTACTCTAACCGATGTTCAATTGTATGCTGATTAGGTTGTCCCAAAATTGCACATGGTCAAAAAGCTTGGGGGCTCACCCTGCAAATGATAGTTAAGGGTGTTAGAAACAAACTTTTGTATGACGGCAACTGTCAGAAATTACGTTTAGAGGTCGCCCCGGCGAGATTTTTGGAAAATGGCAATTTTTCGTAATAAATTTCATACAAATATTTTTTACCGTACAAAAATTGGAAAAACACACTATTTTTATATTTTTTACAGCTTGATATGGATCCAAACTACTTGGGAAAAATAATTAACGACATGTTTTGCAGGTAACTTTTTGATACTGAATTTTTGAATTCACTAAAATTTGTCATTTTTTGATATACTGTGCCTTTTACCCACCATAAAAAGTATCTGAACCTAATACTAATTTAAAACAATTTCCATAAAAAGATCGGAAATTTTATGAGGAAAAACTTTGCCGAAGACAGTATTGCGATTTTTCTATCCGTTTTAGAGTTATCCACGATTTACTATTTGGTGAAATTGGGATTTTCAGATATTTTTCTAAAAATGTCAAATAAGAACTTCCCAAAAACACATACAAAGTAAAAAAAATCACGTATGCTCAACAAGTTTTTGTCTTGATTGTGTTATGGAATTATGGTGATATCATTAATTGATTTTTATTTTTTGTTTTCTATCCCTCCATATAGAAATTAACTAGCAAAGATTAAAAAAAAGCTAGCTCTTTTGACAAGCTTCGTACTGCTCATTGATTTTTTAAAGATATTCTGCACAAAATGTTGAGCTATATTTTTGCATTTATCTTACTTTCCTGTCGATATTCTCAATTATTTTTCTACACGAAGACGTATGAATCCTTGACCTGGACCTGTTGTATGAAACATCCCAGGAAACAGTGGCAAAGTGAATAAAGGCGAATACGTTGATCCATACCAAATTCAAATCGCGATTACGAACATCTTACGTAAGAATACCAATATTTATTCCAATTCAAGACATTCTTTAAAACAGAGCATGTCTTTTTTGACATTAACTGACTTGTACCAACCCCGAAAATAAGATACATCGAGGCAAATTGAAACGGGTGGGATGAGAATAACCAGTGAGTTGAGTGAGTTGACGTAATGTTATCCAAGGTTAGAACAATTTGAATACCATAACACATACACGGCATACAATAAGACAAGGTAGGCTATTATTGGTAAACAACAGTTTTGGACATAAACAAGTGACGTCATTTTTATCATCCTATACGTTGATCAAAATGATAGGGACTCATGTAGGGACTACTAGAACATTTTATTCATGTCTTTGAACGAGTTGATCAACATCATTGAAAAACAAAATCGGCATGTTTTGCGGAATGTATCACCTTATAAATAATATACAAAATGTGGCCGTGCGTTTGATTGTATATTATGCTCGTATAAACCATTGTCAGTGCATAACCGTTAAAAATGCCATGGCTTACTGAGGCATCTCAGAATGGTACCTAATGATAAAGTTTCTCGCTAGTAGGTACCTTCCTGTATCAAAGAAAATGGATATGTCAACGGAAACAAAAACTCAATAAATGATGTCACCATAATTCCTAAACACAATCAAAACAAAAACTACGTGATTTTTTACTTTGTATATGTTTTTGGGAAGTTCTTATGTGACATTTTTAGAAAAATACCTGAAAATCCCAATTTCACCAAATACTAAATCGTGAATAACTCTAAAACGGATAGAATAAACGCAATGCTGTCTTCGGCAAAGTTTTTCTTCATATAATTTCCGATCTTTTTATGGAAATTGTTTGAAATTAGTATTAGGTTCAGATACTTTTTATGGTGGGTAAAAGGCACAGTATATAAAAAAATGACAAATTTTAGTGAATTAAAAAATTCAGTATCAAAAAGTTACCTGCAAAACATGTCATTAATTATTTTTCCTCAGTAGTTTGGATCCATATCAAGCTGTAAAAAATATAAAAATAGTGTGTTTTGTCAATTTTTGTACGGTAAAAAATATTTGTATGAAATTTATTACGAAAAATGACCTTTTTTCAAAAATCTCGCCGGGGCGACCTCTAAACGTCATTTCTGAAAGTTGCCGTCATACAAAAGTTTGTTTCTAACACCCTTAGCTATCATTTGCAGGGTGAGCCCCCAAGCTTTTCGACCATGTGCAATTTTGGGACAACCTAATGCTGATCAATTTCGCCCCAAAATGGCATTTTCATTTTTTGAAGTTTCAATGTTATCTAACTTTAAGTTTGTTTAATAAAATTCTGCCACGTAGTTTCATAGAGGTCCACTCACCACTTTTGCCAATATTTGGATTGCTCCAAATGTAATTTGCAAAAGTTGTTTTCAAGTGATCAGTTTTACCCCGGATTACGTTACGGTTGCTCAATCAACGGAGAAAATTATAGATTATTTTTTTATTTGTCTCTCTCTCTCTTCTTGGCGTAACGTCCTCACTGGGACAAAGCCTGCTTCTCATTTTAGTGTTCCATGAGCACTTCCAAAGTTTTTTACTGAGAGCTTCCTCTGCCAATGACCATTTTGCATGTGTAAATCAGTGTGGCAGGCACGAAGATACTCTATGCCCAAGGAAGTCAAGGAAATTTCCTTTACGAAAAGATCCTGGACCGACCGGGAATCGAACCCGTCACCCTCTGCACGGTCATGCTGAATACCCGTGCGTTTACCACCTCGGCTATATGGGCCCTTTTTTATTTGTATATACCCTTTTTTATATTTTTGTATATACTCTGTATGTTGCCACCTAACATTATGTAATCAACTACCAAAACCTCTTTTGAAGGTGGCGAACCTTCCAGTAATTATGTACTTAAAATTGTAAGTTCCAATAATTATTTGCCAAGATTTTGCAGAGATTATATGATAAATGCAATAAAATCCCGAAGGTGGGCCAAAATACCTGCCCTGGGCCTAAACACATCCAGTACTCTATTGAATGCTAAACAAAGGAGTCTTTCATTTAACTCTAGTAGGATATTGGGGTCAATATCAAACAGGCCACTGAACGTGCACTGCCATGTTGTGGTGCGTAAATGTTAGGGTTAAAACAGATTCCTCTTACACAGGTCACCAGCTAATTCAAATGATCTAGACATCGTTAGCTATACTCAAAAATGAACGGCCATACGCGCCAACTTGTGACGGAATTGGGGGGGGTTTCAAGGCCTCTCATAATCAATGAAACGTGAACGGGTAACCACAGAGTAAAAATATAAAGAATGTCATTTCATGTCTTTTTTCAAGCGACAAGAAAAGTGGCGCTCTCTAAGCGAATCAAGGTAGGAGCTCTCTGTATTTATCAGCGTTCGTGATTTGTCATGAGAGAAAGTACTGTGCGTATGATTTGGTATCCTCATACAATCAGCGACACACACACACTACCGCATGAATACCGTATGGACCCGATTTTGTCAACCTTTTTTGCGTCAAACTTTTTGCTCTCATTATCGTATGGTCAAACTTTAACCAATTCATTTACGTTCATCACCAAACTACTGCTGAGAGGCAGATCATACAGGGATAAAAAGTTTGAAAAACTGTTTAGAATTTTAAGGAAAGCCAAAATTGTATTGCAGAAAGGGGCTGACAAAATCGGGTTATTAAGGACAGACTTGTTAGAATCCCAAAAAGGCCGACTTTGGCACCTACTCACGATTTCGAGGGCACAAATCTCTTCGTAAATAAAACCAGCGCACCAGATCTTCTTATTTTAAGCTTATTACAAGTGAGCAAGAGCAGAATAATAAAATGCACTGTTGTTTGAAGCTTGCTTCTTGAGATTTGTGCGTCTGAAGTTCTCATACACTGTTCAAGCGGAATTTCAAGACGTTTGTACTTAATGTATTCAACTTCATCCTTAGATAATGCTGCGATAGTACTCCTCCGAGCGTCAGCAGAGTGTGCAGTGTGCATTCTCGATATTAATGTAACTTCACTTTGTAACTTTATTTTAACGTTAGCGCCTATGATTACGATGATATCAATGACGAATCCTTCAACCTTAATGTAACTTTACTTTGTAACTTTATTTTAACATTAGCACCCCACATTTGCGCGGCGTCTCTGCTGATGGCTTCTACAACGCAATATAAAATGGAAAATTTTAAAACAGATCATCCCTCTTAAATCCGTTTATGGTTACGAAAAATGTCGAAACACAGATAAAAATAATGACGTTTACACGTCATGTAAACTTAATTTTAGTAATGTAAACTTAGTGTTATGATGGTTTACATTATATATCATGTAAATTTACGTTATATGTCATGTAAAAACTCAGAGTCATGCTGAATTACATGACATATAATGGAAGTTTACATGATATTTCATGAATTTTACATGATATGTCATGTAAACTTCTGTGATATCCCACGCTCCAATTATGTGCATCATATGTCACAGAATTTCACACTCTTTTTTCGATCTGTGAATCTCATCCGCAGTACATACACTTGATTCTGTTCCATACTCTTTTGCACAACTGAGTTTCGTCAGAAAACCATGTTCATTCATTATCTAACATAACTTACTAGGTATGCTGAAATATGCTTTACATCCCAAGACAGCTGATCTCAACGGAACATTTGAATGGTGTGAAGGGTGAATGAAGCTCACTTTGCCCGAAGCTTTTACTTTTCGCCCTTTTTTGATGAGCATGTTTACTACAAGTACTTCTGCTAAAGCATTCTACTCATCTAATAGTGTGATGGAAGATGCTTTTATAGAATCAAATATTGTTCATGTGTTTTTTTTTATTAGGATGTCTATTGTTTAATATTTCAATCAATTTTTCATTCATATGTTTTATCTAATATGCCTAAATACGACAAAAATCTGTAGATAACAAAGCAATATTTATACAACTCTAAGAAGTTCTAATTGCATTCTGCGTTTCCAATAAGAAATGTATACCTGTGTCTATTTTGTTTGTTTGACATGTATCCCATGTATTATATCCGAAAAGCATCACCATGAAATACCTTGAAAACTTGATGATATATTTTGGCAATTTGTCTGCGTTTTACATTTTTAGTGTCGCCACATCGATAGCGGTAGTCCTGCTAACCATCTACCTGGGGATAGTGACACGGCTAACAAATGGTAGCCCTGAACAAGCGGACAGAAAATCATTCCACAAATCGCAGGTAAAACCTAATATTATCCTCCTCAAGGTCACCGCAGTGTGCTAATCAAAACAGTATGCATTTAGAGTCAATCGTCAACCGGTGGTGATGGATCCGACGACAGTGATAGCGAGAATGAAAATCTGAGAATCGAATCGCTCCGACAGCTGAAGTCAGCCAAGCTCAAATCCATAGAACGGCGACTAACGGATGAGCAGCGGCAGGCTGAGAAAGAGTAAGGGTGACTGAATATGCAAGTGCTGTATTTGAAAATTATTGTTTTTTTTATTCGCAGAATGGAAAAAGCTCAATTGTCTGCGATTTTTGAGCTATTGAAACAACAAAGCGAAAAATTCGATCTGTGTGCTGACTTGAATGAAGATGATCTGAAAGAGCAGCTTACTTTATACCGGTGAACAATGCATATGTCTACCAAGATGACCAAGTCATGAAAGTAGAAATAATATGAAGATAGACGGTGAATTTCAAATATTTTTTGTTCGTATATAAACTTCAGAAATGAAGTAAAAATGGGTTATACAATGTATTTTACGATAAGCAGAACCATACACTACACCGTGTAATTCTAGTCAATCCTTAACGTATAGTGATTGTTCGTGCAATTTATGTTAAATAACTCCAATACACATGTTTTACAATAAAAATGTTTTACAATGAAACACATATCACACTTTAAAAAGAACTTGACGAAACACACATTTATTCACGGAGGGAAAAAACAGAGTAATGCAAGGCTTAAAAATCTCTAAACGCCCGGCGCGCCGCGGCGTACGATCTTAATCCTATTCAATTCAAGTTGGGACAAACTTCTATCGCATTGGGTGGATTGTCGCAACAAATGCAGGTGGCGACATTGTCATTATTGTTGCGCGATGGATGAATTTTGATTCAGTGGTTTCTTTTTTGATTGCAGTTTCTTCTCAAGCCCGAAATATGCACATCTTTCTCTGATGATGCGCCTTTACAATTCACGTTGTTGTCAGCGGTTTGTAAGGATCCAAGGTAGACAAATTTCTCCACAACCTCAAAGGTATCCCCGTCTATCGCAACGTTACTTCCTAGATGAATGCTATCGTTTCCGTCTAGTAGCATGTACTTTGTTTTTGACGTATTTCACCACCAGTCCGACCTTTGCCGATTCACGGTTGTACACTGCAAGGCTTTGCCATCAGTCTAAATGTTCTGGACACTCATTTTATAGAGTCGATTTTAATCCGATGACAGGCATCGGAGCCGTCGCATGTGAAGTGACTAACCGAGGTAAAACCCTCAGTGTTGCCTCCATATATCTTCCACCGAGAACTGCGATATCTCGCCCACATCTGCTCGGTTATGCCTGAGCCACGGCTGCTCATGGGGGATTTCAACTCCCATGGTACAGGCTGGGGGGAACTGTACGATGACAGCCGTTCAACTTTGATATATGACCTCTGCGACGACTTCAACATGACAATTTTGAACACCGGAGAAGTTTCGCGAATTGGCGCCTCCAGCTAAAGATGGCAGTCCCAGAGACAGCCGATTAGACCTCTCAATCTGTTCGAGCTCACTATCGCTGGAGTGTACATGGAGGGTTATCCAGCATCCCCATGGTAGTGATCACCTTCCGATCGTTGTTTGTATTTCCAACGGTTCACATCAACCTCCATCTATCGACATTACCTACGACCTTACAAAACACATTGACTGGAGGAAGTACACGGAAGCAATCATCGGCGGTGAGCAATCGGTAGAAGTCCTTCCACCGCGAGAAGAGTATCAATTTCTATCAGAACTGATCATCAGTAGCGCGCTTCAAGCACAACGTCGACTCCGTCAGTTCGCAAGAAACCCTCCAATCCGTGGTGGGATAGCGAGTGTACAGCAATCTGCTGTCGCGAAGAACCGCTGCGTTCAGAGAGTTTCGGAAACGCGATTCGATTAAAAACTTTAAGCGGTACACTTCCCTTGAAAGCGAGTTCAAGAACTTGGTCAAATCGAAGACAAGCGATTACTGGCGTCGGTTCGTCGAGGGTTTACCGCGCGAGACATCGATGAGAACTCTTTGGAACGTCGGGAGAAGAATGCGTAACGCATCGTCGGTAAAGGAGGATCGTGGCTCCCCTCGGTGGATTCTCAAGTTCGCAAAACAAGTTTGTCCGGATTCCGTATCCGTGGAGCGAATAATTCGTGATATTTCCGAGGATAGGACGACATGGACAGGCCGTTTTCGATGATTGAATTCTCACTTGCTTTTCTTTCATGTAACAATGCCGCTCCAGGAATGGATCGAATTAAGTTCAACTTGCTTAAAAACCTCCCCGACGTCGCTAAGAGGCGCTTGTTGAGCTTGTTCAATCAGTTCCTGGATAACAACATCGTTCCGGATGATTGGAGGCACGTGAGAGTGATAGCTATCCAAAAACCCGGGAAACCCGCGTCGGATCATAATTCGTACCGTCCAATCGCGATGTTGTCTTGCCTACGGAAGTTGTTGTAGAAGATGATTCTTTTTCGACTGGACAAATGGGTTGAATCGAATGACATGTTGTCAGATACACAGTTTGGTTTCCGCAGAGGCAAGGGAACAAACGACTGTCTTGCGTTACATTCTTCAGAAATTCAGCTTGCCTTTGCTCAGAAGCAACAAATGGGATCAGTGTTTTTGGATATCAAGGGGGCTTTTGATTCAGTTTGTGTCGATGCTCTTTCCGACAAACTACACGGAAGTGGCCTTTCACCAATTTTGAACAACTTTTTGTACAATTTGCTGTTTGAGACGCAGATGAGTTTTGCCCATGGCGACTTGACTGTTTCACGAATTAGCTACATGGGCCTCCCCCAGGGTTCATGTCTAAGCCCCCTTGTTAACAAATTTTATGTTAGATGATTGTCTCGTGGAAAATTGCACGTTAAGACAGCTTGCGGATGACTGTGTTGTTTCTGTAACGGGATCAATAGCAGTCGATCTGCAAGGACCACTACAGGATACTTTGGATAATTTGTCTACTTGGGCTCTCAAGCTGGGTATCCCGAGCAGAAGGGCATACCTTACAAATACCATGCGAAGAGCAACATGTGCTCTAATACCTATAATTGTTATTGCTGCGTTATTCTACGAAATGTTATGAGAACATCACAATAACAGTTGAAGGTATTTGAGCAGAGTTTGGTATTGATGTAGTATTTGTTGGTTTGGTAGTGAAAATAACCGAAGAACAAGATTTGCTATTACATCATGAAGTCATCGAACAAATGGAACATTTAATAACAAGAAATGTTATTAGTTTGTTATTCAATAACTTTGGGATAACAAATACAGCACTTGAAATTTTAGGTATGCATACATACATACATTTATTTGTTCCACATCATTAAGACAAGACATAATCAACAATAGTACGCCACAATACTCGGTTTGTGGCTGCCGCTCTCCATCCTCGGTCACGCCCAATGCTCGCCAAGTCACGCTCCACCTGGTCCGCCCATCGTGCTCTCTGCGCTCCACGCCTTCTTGTGCCAACCGGATCCGTTGCAAAAACCAGCTTTGCAGGGTTGTTGTCCGGCATTCTTGCAACATGCCCTGCCCACCGTATCCTTCCGGCTTTGGCCACCTTTTGGATGCTGGGTTCGCCGTAAAGTGCAGCGAGCTCGTGGTTCATCCTTCTCCGCCACACACCGTTCTCCTGCACACCGCCGAAGATCGTTCTTAGCACGCGTCGCTCGAAAACTCCGAGTGCTTGTAGGTCCTCCTCGAGCATGGTCCATGTCTCGTGCCCGTAGAGGATTACCGGTCTTATTAACGTTTTGTACATGGTGCATTTGGTGCGTGGGTGAATCTTTTTCGACCGCAGTTTCTTCTGGAGCCCGTAGTAGGCCCGACTTCCGCTGATGATGCGCCTCCGAATTTCACGGCTCACGTTGTTGTCAGCCGTCAGTAAGGATCCGAGGTAGACGAATTCCTCCACCACCTCGAAAGTATCCCCGTCTATCGTAACATTACTACCCAGACGGATCCGGTCGTGTTCGGTTCCGCCTACCAGCATGTACTTTGTTTTTGAGGCATTCACCACCAGTCCGACCTTTGCTGCTTCGCGTTTCAGGCGGGTGTACAGTTCTGCCACCGTTCCAAATGTTCTAGCGATAATGTCCATGTCGTCCGCAAAGCACACAAATTGACCGGATTTTGTGAAAATCGTTCCCCGGCTGTTGAGCCCGGCTCGTCGCATCACACCTTCCAGCGCGATGTTGAAGAGTAGACATGAGAGTCCGTCACCTTGTCGCAGTCCCCGGCGAGATACGAATGAACTGGATAGTTCACCCGAAACCCTTACGCAGTTTTGCACACCGTCCATCGTTGCTTTAATCAGTCTAGTCAGCTTCCCAGAAAAGCCGTTTTCGTCCATGATTCTCCATAGCTCTGCGCGGTCGATACTATCGTATGCCGCTTTGAAGTCGATGAACAGGTGGTGCGTTGTGACCTGGTATTCACGGCATTTCTGGAGGATTTGCCGTACGGTAAAGATCTGGTCCGTTGTCGACCGGCCGTCCCCTTCCTTCCACTCCTCCGGTAGCTGTTCGGTTTCCCAGATCCTGACTATCAGCCGATGCAGACAGATGGCCAACTTTTCTGGGCCCATCTTGATGAGTTCAGCTGCGATACCATCCTTACCAGCTGCTTTGTTGGTTTTGAGCTGGTGAATGGCATCCTGAACTTCCCTCAGCGTGGGAGTTGGTTCATTTCCGTCCTCCGCTGCACTGGCGTCGTCGTTCCTTCCGTTGCCGTGGGCTCCCGTGCCTACGTTCTCCACGCCGTTCAGGTGCTGATCGAAGTGCTGCTTCCACCTTTCGATCACCTCACGTCCGTCCGTCAAGAGGCCTCCGTCTTTATCCCTGCATATTTCGGCTCGCGGCACGAAGCCGTTGCGGGATGCGTTGAGCTTCTGATAGAACTTCCGTGTTTCTTGGGAACGGCACAGCAGTTCCATTTCTTCACACTCCGCTTCTTCCAGGCGGCGCTTTTTCTCCCGAAAGAGGCGGGTCTGCTGTTTCCGCTTCTGCTTATAACGTTCCACGTTCTGTCGAGTCCCTTGCTTCAGCATTACCGCCCTCGCTGCATTCTTCTCCTCCAAAACCGTTCTACACTCCTCGTCGAACCATTCGTTCCGTCGATTCCGTTCCACGTACCCGATGGTGCTCTCGGCTGCGTCGTTGATGGCTGCTTTCACTGTACTCCAGCAGTCCTCTAGAGGGGCCTCATCGAGCTCGCCCTCGTCTGGCAACGCGGCCTCGAGATTCTGCGCGTATGCTGAGGCGACATCCGGTTGCTTCAGTCGCTCTAGGTTGTACCGTGGCGGTCGCCGGTACCGTACATTGTTGATGACGGAGAGTTTTGGGCGCAGTTTGACCATCACCAGATAGTGGTCGGAGTCAATGTTGGCGCCACGATAGGTCCTGACGTCGATAATGTCGGAGAAGTGCCGTCCGTCAATCATAACGTGGTCGATTTGAGATTCCGTCTGCTGTGGTGATCTCCAGGTGTAACGATAAGGGAGGCTGTGTTGGAAAAAGGTGCTACGTATGGCCATAGTTTTGGAGGCGGCGAAATCAATGAGTCGTAGGCCGTTTTCGTTCGTTTGCTGGTGGGCGCTAAACTTACCAATCGTCGGTCTGAATTCCTCCTCCTGGCCTACCTGAGCGTTCAAATCTCCTATGATGATCTTGACGTCGTGGCTTGGGCAGCGGTCGTACTCGCGTTCGAGCTGCGCGTAAAATGCGTCCTTGTCATCATCAGTACTTCCGGAGTGTGGGCTGTGCACGTTTATTATGCTGAAGTTGAAGAATCGGCCCTTGATCCTCAACCTGCACATTCTTTCGTCGATCGGCCACCAACCGATCACGCGCCTCTGCATATCACCCATCACGATGAAAGCTGTTCCCAGCTCGCGTGTGTTGCCGCAGCTCTGGTAGATGGTATGATTACCTCTAAACGTTCGCACCATGGATCCTGTCCAACACACCTCCTGCAGCGCTACGATGCCGAACCCGCGGTCCTTCAGTAGATCGGCGAGTATGCGGGTGCTCCCAATGAAGTTGAGAGATCGGCAGTTCCACGTACCGAGTTTCCAATCACAAGTCCTTTTTGTTCGCTGGGGTCGTTGCCGTTGGTCTCGGTTCGTATTATTCTGTTGCTGATTTTCCGTTACAATGGGTTTTTACGGCTGGCTCGTAGGGCCTGACACCAACCCCCTACTTTCCGGAGGACCATAGTGCACAGTTGAGCTTAGAGTCCTTCCCTGGCACTCGGACGAAGATCAGCCGCCCCTAACATGGGGATCAGACGCTGTTGTGAGCCGCTCCTCCTGGAGAACAGACGCTCAGGTTTGCCGAAGCAAACCCCCCCTTCCCTGTCAGCCTACGACCAAAGGTCCCACCGGGGTTGGTTACCCGATCTTCCCTAAGATTGCTCATAGTTTCCGGCCGGTACCGCGTGGAGGTAGGGATAGGAGTTGCTGGGCAGAGGCTAGTGGATCACAATGGGATCTGAATTGCGCAGCATACCCAGCCTTTACCGTGCAACCGTGCCCGGCCTTTAGGTATGCATTCATTATTGAAATAACAAGACTTGTTATTTTCTAGGTGATATTTATACAATATTTTGGTATTCGTTTTTGTTATTTTGCCTCTTATTACCACCTAATGAAGGACATATCAAGGTCAGGTAGTATTTAAGATAAATACCTTGATATGTTATTCTCTTGTTATTTTCTTCTGCTCGGGATCGAATTCTCTCCGGAGAAAACTGAGATGGTTGTCTTTTCTAAAAAAAAAACACAAACCGGCTAAGTTTCCGCTCCATCTGATGGGTAAGATAATCACTCATAGCATGTCTTCTCAATATCTCGGCGTCTGGTTCGACTCCAAATGCACCTGGGGGAAGCACATTGTGTATCTGATACAGAAAAGCCAAAAACAAATCAACTTTATGCGAACTATAACTGGAACATGGTGGGGAGCGCACTCAGAAGATCTGATCAGGCTGTACCAAACAACCATTCTGTCGGTTTTAGAATACGGTAACTTCTGTTTTCAATCCGCGGCGAAAACACACTTGCTGAAGCTTCAACGGGTTCAGTACCGTTGCCTTCGGATCGCGTTAGGTTGCATGAACTCAACTCACTCGATGAGCTTAGAGGTACTCGCTGGTGTACAGCCTCTGACAGACCGCTTTGTGGAGTTATCGTTCCGGTTCCTCATCCGATGCGAGGTTGTAAATCCATTGGTCATTGAAAAATTCGAAAAGCTTCTTGAACAGAACCCTCAAACTCGTATTATGAGTGTGTACTACTGGTACATGACGCTGGAGGTAAGTCCATCTCCGGTTAACACCAATCGTGAAAACTTCTCAAACTTCGACAGTTCCTTTGTGGATTTTGTTCTGTCCATGAAGGATGAGATCACCGGAATACCAGAATCTTTTCGTTCCGTGTGTATTCCACCAATTTTTGCAAGCAAGTTCGGGCATGTAAGCGGAGACAGACAGTTCTTCACAGATGGTTCGAAAACCGACGACTCGACTGGTTTCGATGTCTACAACGATTTTCATAGCGCCACCTTCATGCTTCAAAAGCCATGTTCGGTATACATTGCTGAGCTAGCGGCTATATACTACACCTTAGAGTACGTTAGCACTCTTCCACCTGAGCACTACTTCATTTTTACCGACAGTCTAAGCTCTCTGGAGGCTGTTTGGCCAATGAAACTGATGAAGCATTCAGCGTACTTCCTACGCCAAGTCTTGAGTGCTTTGTCCAAACGCTCATAAACCGTCCCGTCCCG